>NW_007211606.1:24016-33816 GCF_000164805.1 Carlito syrichta | reverse complement strand
CTTACTGTCACCTGGGCTGGAGTGCAGTGGCATACTTATGGCTACCACAGCCTCGACCTGCTGGGCTCAGGAGAGCCTTCTGCCTCAGCCTTCCAAGTAGCTGGAACCACAGGAGTGTGCCACCAAACCTGGCCAATTTTTTGATTTATTGTAGAGACGAGGTCTCACCAAGTTGCCCAGGCTGGTCTCGAACTCCTAAGCTCAGGCAGTCCTCTCGCCTCTGACTCACAAAGTGCTGGGATTATAGGTGTGAGCCACCGCGCTCTGCTTGCATTTATATTTTCATTCAGCTCTACTTATTTTCAGTTTCCTTTTAGATTTCCTACTTGATCCATTGATTATTTGTATATTGTCTATTTCCGGTGTTTATATTTTCTTGCTGTCTTTCCTCTGTTTTCTAGTTTTATTTCATTACAAATAGATAATATATTCTATGATTTTAATTCTCTTAAAATTTTTGAAGTTTGTTTTATGGCCCAGGAGATGATATTTATTCCCTATACACTTTTTCCTACTTTTCTCAATCCCCACCCTGCATTAATTTGAGAAAGGGACATTTGCAATATAGGTCTAAGATGTACCACCTCAGCATCTTCATTTTACTTTTGTAGCTACAGAGAAGCCAGGGTCTCAGAGGAATATAAAGTTTTTTCTGCTTATTTATTTGGGACATGTCTGCTGCAGTGAATTTCAGGTCAAGGAAATAGTCTTTTAGTTGCTTTTTACATAGTTTCTATAGGTGGCAGCAGAACATCACAAAAAGGGAACTCACTCATCTTTCTCCACCCTTTGTGTTAAAAAAAAAAGTAAAGAAATAGAAGTTGGTATATTTCTGCTGCCTTGAATGCTGGGATCTTCCCTAGAAAAATATCCTTTTAAAATGTCCGCCAAGTTGAGAGACGAAAAAGATTAGTGTATTTTTTCAATGGCCTTTTAAAACTGTTAATCAAATTAAATTTACTTTTGCTTTTTTTTTCTTTTGAGTCAGAGTCTCACTCTGTCACCAGGCTGAAGCTTGACCTGCTTGAGCTCAGGTGATCCTTCCACCTCAGCCTTCCAAGTAGCTGGAACTACAGGCATGTGCCACCATGCCCAGCTAAATTTTTTATTTATTGTAGAGATGAAGTCTCGCCGAGTTGCCCAGGCTGGTCTCAACCCCTGGGCTCAGGCAGTCCTCTGGCCTCTGCCTTTCAAAGTGCTGGGATTATAGGTGTGAGCCACCGCGCCTGGCTTTGCATGTTTTTATTGGCTGTTTTTCCCCTTTATTTTTTAATTTCTATTGTTCATTTTCCTGTTGGGAATTTTAAAGGGTACTTACTTTTTGTTCTTTTTTGTCATCATCATCATATATCTCATTATTTTAAAAAATTAGAAATTTCAGAGATGTAAAGGAGAAAGCAACACTGACACTGACAGACTACCACTATTAACATTTCGATATATTTTGTCTTCCCATTCCTATACCGGTGTTCTGGTGCTCTATTTTGAGATTGAAATTACATATTTTGTCCAGTTTTGTGTCCTAAGTTTTAAATTAATATTGTGATCCTTTCTATCTCACTAAACATATTCTGAACATTATTAATTTTTTTGAGTTGGTGTTTCACTCTGTCACTCATGCTGCAGTGCAGTGGCATGATCATGGCTCATCGTAGCCTCAACCTCCTGGACTCAGGCGATTCTTTAGCTGGAACTACAGGCTTGTGCCACCACACCCAGCTAATTTTTTGGATTTTTGTAGCGATGAGGTTTCGCTTTGTTGCCCAGGCTGGTCTTGAACACCTAGACTTAAGTAATTCTCCTGCCTTGGCCTCCCAAATTGCTGGGATTATAGGTGTGAGCCACCTTGCCCAGCCTCAATTAAATAACTCAATTAAAATTTGTAAGATAATGTATATCCAGTTTTTTGTAAATTACTGATAATTTTTGTATTTACTCCTCTAGATTAAATGTTGAATAACTTTGTTAACCTTTTCTCCATTTAGGATTTTTAAAATTCATGTTGCTTGAAATCTACATATTAATTTGGGAAGATGTAACATCTTCAAAATAATTAGCTTTCCAATTCAAGTATATAGCTTATCCTTTATTGATTTATGTACTTTGTCTTCTCTGGTAGTTTTGCCACTTACTCTATGTGAGTGCAGAATATTTCTTTTAAAACACATTCCTAGTAGTTTCTATTTTCCTTATAATGAATAGAAAGTGGTTTGACAATGAGTGGGGAGAATAAAGGCCCATGAACTTCCTCATATGATAGAATAAGTAACATGGTTTAATGTGTAATCCAGTACTTACTTTACTGAAATGTTTTTAAGTACTACATGGTTATTGTTGAAACATTGGGCAATTCAGAAAAGCAAAAAGAAAAAAACTGACTGACAGTATCAAAATTTACTAATAACAACTATTGGCATATTTCTTTCTGGTTCTTTTTGGGTTTCTGTTTTCTTGTTTGTGTTCATAATTGCAGAATTATATATGGAAACATGCTTCTAAAAAATTCAAACAGTACAAAAAAGTATAAAGATAGGGAATAAAAAGTGAAAGAAACTTTCTCCTTTCCAACCCCACCCAGGCAAGCAGTTCAATATTTCAATGCTTTAGAGTAGTGCACAGATGAAGTAAACAAAAAATAGTTTAATGTGTGTATCCTTATGTTTTCCTATGCATTCATACACACATAAACACATAGATACACCACACACACATACACACATACATTTTCTTCGTTGCCTAACTCATAGTTATTTTTATGGCTATCATATTTGCATGAAAAAATGTGTTCTTTGTTTATTTAATAGTAAGTTCTCTGGATAGCTATGAAAATAAGATTGCTAATTGTGTTATTGAAATCTTTCTCCTTAATTATTGTTTTTTTACTTGCTCTGTTGATTTGTAAGTAAACAATTCATTCAACAAATATTTATAGAGTACCTACCATATCCTAGGCAGTATTCTAGCCTCTAGAAATACAGAAGTTGATAAAACAAACAAAAGTTCTCATCTTTATGAAATGTATATCCAGCAGCAATTAACTATTTACTCTGATCATTGGTATATGAATGTGCTCATTTTATCCTTGTTGACATTAATAATTACTATTTCCTAAAATCTGTATCAGTTTGGTAGAAAAAAAATTCATGTTCCTTGTTTTAATTTGCATGTCTTTAATTATCAGTGAGATTAAGCATTTTCCATGTGTTTTGGTAATTTGTGCTTTCTCATTATAAACTATTGCAAGTCCTTTGCCATTTTGTCATTTTGGACAGATTTTTGGTATTTACTCATGGGTGCTAATTTTTCTAATTTTTTAAAATTTGTTTTGTTAACTTATAATTTTCAAGTCTTTTTATGACCAGCTTCTGAACTTCTCCAACTATAAAACTTTCACAGTATTAGACTTTTATCATAATGAGGTTTATTAATACTTTAATTATACTGTAATGAGTTTGGGAATCCATGAACAATTTTTGGAGGAGTAAAAGTTTTGAAGTCAAGGTAGACATAACTGTTGTGGTGTGTCTTGATCCAAATGTAGTTGTAGCCTCTTTAAAGCCTTGATACATATTCCACTATTTTTATTTCTCTTTGGTGCATACCTAGTAGTAGAGTTGCTGGGTTATACGATAATTCTGTGTTTAATATTTTGAGGAACTGCAAGACTTTCAAATTGACTGCACCATTGTACCCATTTCCATTTTACTGAATCCACACCAGCATTGTTATTGTTAATATTTGGGTACTAGCCAATCAAAAAATTATTGACTGTGCATTTCTCAGGAGGCTAAGGAAGGAGGATCCCTTGAGCCCAGGAATTTGAGGCTGCACTGAGCTACGAATGTGCTACTCCACTCCACCCCAGGTGACAGAGTCAGACCCCATCTCTAAAAAAAAAAAAGAAAAGAAAAGAAAAGAAATGTATGGGTATATATGAAAAATACATTCTGGAAAATATACACTATGTTGAGCATTACATATAATACTAAATACCTAGGATTAGGGATATAATGACAGGCATTAAGGATAGAATAGTAGGACCATTTAAGAACAAAGCATTAGAGTGATTGTATTTTTCAATAGTTTTTTGTTTTCCAAATTTTTAAAAATCAGCATGTATTAGTATTACAGTGACAATAAAATAATTAAATAAATCTCACTACAAGCAAATGTAAATGAATAAAAGTGCAATTCAAAGAAGAAATACTAGTATCTAAAAAAAAAAAAACCAAAATCAAAAACATGTTCTGTCTCAATAGCAGCTAAATAATGCATGCTTTAAAAATATATATCACTTTTTTCCATTTGGCTTGGCAAATGATTTTTACTGTGGTAAAAAAAATACAAAACAGCCCTATTTCAAGCCGCCATCACCCAGGGAGGCTGTAGGCGCCTGCCTCTCAGAGATAGGAGCTCCATTCCTGGCTGAAGTGCCCTGTGCGGGGGACCAAAGCTGCTGTCACCACTCACCACCCGCCCTTTGGAGCTCTGGTCCCCACTCTGGCTGAGGCACCCAGCGTGGAACCCTATGGTTGTGTAAGGGTTGTGTAATATCTTAAGGAGGTGCTGATCAGCCATTCTCAGCTTTCAGCTCCAGAAGGAATTCTCAGCTCCCTCCTCCACCCCAGGCTGCTGGCGGCACACCAGATCCAGCGCCCAGCTGTGTTGCTGATTCCTGGTGCCTGACACACCACCACAACCTGTCATAGTGGATTGCCCATGGACCCAGACGAATGGAGAGGAAGGATGGGTGGAGAGAAAGGATCCGCAAAAGAGGAGCTGCCCACTTCAGCCATTTTCCAGGCAGAGATTGGCATTGTCCCGCCCATCTACAAGCAGCCTCCACCTTGGTTTCTAAGGTAACATTGCTAAACAGAAGACAAAAGGCCCTTCCCTACACTGAATCAGATACAGGCAACTCAGCCCTGTCGCAGACATCTCAGGCAGCAAACCAAGGAACCAAACCAAGCTTGGAGTAAATCTATCTGCCTGGAATGAAAGCAAAGGGGAGAGGCTAGAGATCAGAGCTGGAGAGACATTAGACACTCAGGAAAGATTCCAGAGCTAGTCTGGTTTCTTATTTTGATTTTATTGTTTTGACTGTTTGTTTTGCTCACTTTTGTTTGTTTTTTGATTTAGACTACCTGTTTGTGTGGGGAAAAATGCATCAAAAGGCATGATTTTATTGGACTGTCTTTGTGTGATTACCAGTATGCTTTAGGGAATTTTGTTTGTGTGTCCTTTTCACTCTTTTCTGGCCTTGTGTCTCTTTTTCATTTGTTAGATGGTGTGTATGCCTGTTTTCCCTCTCACTCTTCTCTCTCTCTAACTTCCTCTTGACCCCCTCCTTCTTCAATTATTTTCCTTTTTTAAACCTCCTTTTGTTCCAGGGAGCAAACCTAAGCCCCGCTGCATGGACAGATTGTAAGGCAGTGGGAAATGGGTTCCAGTGTGCCCATACACCTGTTGGTGGATTGGGATCTGCAGATAGATTCTGAACGACAGCTTCCCCCTTCAGTTAAACCTCAAAACTGCAAAAAGCACAGCCCTCAACCCACACTCCAGCCTCAAAAGTGAACAAAGCCAGAGGACCCTAATAAGGAGGAAAGGAGATTGAACAAAAGAAGTAAAAGCAATCCCACCTTCCCTGAAAAACAGAATTAAAGAAGGGGAGTGAAAGGGGGAGAGAGAAAAATCAACACAAATGAAGAGAAACCAAAAGAAGAATATGGGTCTCTTCCAGACCCCTGGGAGGGCAGACACTGAGAAAACTGACTTCTGAATGCAAACAATGAAGAGGCCCCAGAATGACTGGTCTCAAATTATAAGCCTAGATGTCAAGACACTAATGGAGAGATTAAAAAGAATTGAGGAGAGAAAAGAAGAAACTAGGAAGGAGTTGATAACTGAGATAACAGTAGTAAAGAATACTGCGAATACAATAAATAACAAACTGATAAGCATGGAAAGCAGAATTAACCAAGCAAAAGAATCTCAGAGTTGAGGACCAAAATGTAAAACTAACCTAAACTGTCAAAAACATAGAAAATAAGCTTAAAAAGACAGAACAAAACATTCAAGAGATGAGCAATTAGTTTAAGAGACCAAACCAAACAGTAATTGGACTTCCTGAAACAGAAAGAGAGATAGAGGACACCTTGGAACAAACATTCCATAAGATTATGGAAGAAAACTTATCTCATCAGTGACGTGAAAATTCAAACACAAGAGATTCAGAGAACCCCTGCAAGACAACAAATGAGAAGACCAACTCCCAGACACATAATAATTCGCCTAAACAAAGTAGGTATAAAAGAAAAAATCCTAAAGGCAGCAAGAGGAAGAGGCCAGACTACCTACCAGGGAAGACCAATTAGAATAGCAGCAGATTTATCTACAGAAACCCTCCAGGCTAAGAGGGCTTGGAGCCCTATCTTCAAAGTTCTAATAGATAAACAATTTCAACCAAGAATAACCTACCTATACCAGCTAACCTTCATCAGTGAGGGAGAATTGAAATCTTTCCCAGATATCCAATCCCTAAGAACCTATGCTGCCACCAGACCACCTCTACAAGAAACACTTAAGAAAGTATTAAACACAGAAGAAAAGGGAAAAAGAACAACAACGTTCCTCACAAGAGTATAGGCAAAAGATTAAAAATACACAAGAACCAACTCCAAAACCAAAAGAAAGACAACACACAAACAGGAAGAACAACAACTCTATAAGAACATAATGATAGGGATCAACTCTCACATTTCAACAATTAGCTTGAATAGGAATGAACTAAATGCGCCACTGAAAAGACATAGAATGTCAAAATGGATAAAATATCACCAGGCAACAATTTATTAGCTTCAAGAGACTCACCTCACAAGAAAGGACACTCACAGACTCAAAGTAAGAGGATGGAAAACAAATATTCAGGTGAACAGAATACAAAAGAAAGGAGGAGCAGCGATCTTAATCTCAGACAAAATACCCTTTAAGCTATCAAAAATTTAAAAAGATACAGAAGTCCACTACATAATGATAAAACATTCAATCCATCAACAAGAAATATCCATCCTAAACATATATGCACCCAACATAGGAGCAGCAACGTTCATAAAGCAGCTTCTAGGTAAACTAAAAAAAGATACCGACTCCAACACCATCATAGCTGGGAACTTCAATACCCCACTAACAACTCTAGACAGATCATCAGGAAAAAAAAAATCAACGTCGAGTAACGAAACCTCAATGTGGCTCTTGACTAAATGGACTTAATTGATACCTACAGAACACTCCATCCAAAGACGACAGAATATACATTCTACTCGTCACCGCATGGAACATACTCTAAGATCGACCACATACTTGACCGTAAATCAAGCATAAGCTAAGTTTAAAAGATCAAAATTTTGCCATGCACCTTCACGAACCACAGTGGAATAAAAATAAACATCAACACCAACAAGGTTCCCCCCAAACCCACAAAGGCATGGACACTAAACAGCATGATGCTAGACAACTCCTGGGTCAATGATGAAATAAAAACAGAGATTAAAAGGTACCTGGAAACAAATGAAAATGAAGAAACATCTTACCAAAATCTCTGGGATGCCATGAAAGCTGTAGTAAGAGGGGAATTCATATCTCTACAGACGCACATGAAGAAAATGGAAGGGTCACAAATTAACAGCCTAACAAGTCACGTAAGGAAGCTGGGAAAGCAAGACCACCAAAATCCTAACTTCAGTAGAAGAATCCAGATCACCAAAATAAAGACCCAAATCCGGGCCATAGAAGACAAAAAGATAATACAAAAACTCAATGAAACAAAAAGCTCGTTCTTTGAAAGGATAAACAAGATCAATGGTCCCCCTAGGTAGACTGACCAAGAAAAAGGGGAAAAAAGCCCAAATAAACACAATCAGAACACAAAAGATGAAGTCATATCTGACTCTGAAGAAATTCAAAAGATCGTTAGAGACAACTATGTACATCTGTAAGGAAACACACTTGAAAACCTTAAGGAAATGGAAGATTTCCTGACATCACACAACCTGCCTAGGTTGAAAAAAGAAGAAATCAAGACCCTAAATAGACCAATAACAGTCAAGGAAATTGATTATGTAATAAGAAAACTACCTACAAAAAAAATCCCTGGACCAGATGGCTTTCCAGCAGAATTCTATAAGACATTTAAGGAGCAGCTGATACCAATCCTACTGAAAGTATTCCAGGTGATTGCGAAAGATGGAACTCTCCCCAAATCATTTTATGAAGCTAACATCACATTGATACCCAAGCCAGGTAAAGATGCAACAAAGAAAGAGAACTACAGGCCAGTATCTTTGATGAATATAGATGCTAAAATTCTCAACAAGATCCTAGCAAACTGGATTCAACAACACATCTCAAAAATCATCCACCATGACCAAGTAGGCTTCATCCCAGGGACACAAGGGTGGTTCAACATTCACAAGACAATAAATGTAATTAGATACATCAACAGACATCAGAACAAAAACCACATGATTATATCATTGGATGCAGAAAAAGCTTTTGATAAAATCCAGCACCCCTTCTTGATAAAAACACTCGAACATCTAGGCATACATGGAATATACCTCAAAATAGTAAAAGCCATCTATGAGAAACCTACAGCTAGCATACTCCTAAATAGACAAAAATTGGAACCATTTCCCCTGAAAACTGGAACAAGGCAGGGATGCCCACTCTCTCCCCTCCTGTTTAGTGTAGTATTGGAAGTCCTGGCTAGAGCAATCAGAAAAGAGAAGGTGATCAGGGGCATCTAAATAAGAAAAGAGGAAGTCAAGTTATCTCTCTTTGCAGATGATATGATTGTGTACCTTGAAAACCCAAGAGAATCTGTCAAAAACCTCCTTACACTGATAAAGGACTTTGGCAAAGTCTCAGGATATAAAATAAATGTGCAAAATACAATCAAATTTCTTTACACCAATAATAAACAAACAGAAACCCAAATAAAAAGCACAATCCCATTCACAATAACCACACAAAAAATGAAATACTTTGGCATCTTCCTAACCAGGGACATGAAAGATCTTTACAATGAAAACTGCAAAATATTGCTCAAAGAAATCAAAGGGGACACAAACAATTGGAAGAATGTCCCCTGCTCATGGATTGAAAGAATCAACATTGTGAAGATGTCCATCTTACCTAAGGCAATCTACAGATTTAATGCCATACCCATCAAATTACCAGCAACATTCTTCTCAGAGCTAGAAAAAAGCAATACAGGAATTCATATGGAAACACAAATGACCAAGAATAGCCAGAACAATCCTCAGTGGAAAAAAAAAAAACAGAGCAGATGATAACACATTATCAGACTTCAAACTTTACTATAAAGGTACAATAATCAAAACAGCTTTGTATTGGTACAGGAACAGACATAAAGACCAATGGAATAGAATTGAGATTCCAGAAGCAAAACCTCAATTTCTCAACCAACTCATCTTTGACAAAGCCTCCACCACCTACCACTGGGGAGAGGAGAACCTATTCAGTAAATGGTGCTGGGAAAACTGGTTGACCACATGTAGAAGATTCAAACAAGACCCCTATCTATCCCCACACACAAAAATTAACTCTAAATAGATCAGAAACCTAAATATAAAACCTCAAACTATAAGAACCTTAGAAAATGCAGGAAACACCCTTATGAAAATTGGAACTGACATCCAATTCCTGAACAAGACCCAAAACACACGGGCCATAAGAGATAAGATAGACAGTGGGACCTCATTAACTGACAGCTTCTG
>NW_007211606.1:0-23922 GCF_000164805.1 Carlito syrichta | reverse complement strand
GAACAGACACTTCAGAAAAGAAGACATACGAGTGGCCAATAGAAACATCAAGAAATGTTCAACCTCACTAATCATCAAGGAGATGCAAATTAAAACTACATTGAGATACCACCTAACTCCAGTCAGAATGGCAATTATCAATAACTCAAAAAATAACGGTTGCTGGAAAGGGTGTGGCGAAAAGGGAGCACTTCTACACTGTTGGTGGGAGTGTAAACTAGTGCAACCTCTATGGAAAGCAGTGTGGAGATTCCTAAAAGCTCTAAACATCAACCTCCCATATGACCCCGCAATCCCCCTACTGCGAATATACCCTGAAGAACTCAAATCACTCTATCAAAAAGATACCTGCACACGTATGTTTATCACAGCATTGTTCACGATAGCAAGAACCTGGATCCAACTATTCTGTCCATCAAAAGAGGACTGGCTTAAAAAAAATATGGTAGATATACATGATGGAATACTATGCAGCCATCAAAAAGAACAAAATTATGAATTTCACAGCAACCTGGATGGAACTAGAGTATATAATACTCAGTGATCTGTCACAGAAGCAAAGATCTGAGTATCACATGTTCTCACTCATAAGTGGACCTTGAACATCTATTGTCGTACTCTAAGTAAAGGACTGATGGTGGGAAACTATGGGGGGTCAGGGAGGGGAAGGGAGCTGGGATTAACAGTAGTGATATCTGTCTGCGGATGGAGGGACACACCTTATCAACAAGGGTGTTTGAATGATCCATATTTGTGTACTGAACCCTTAACTTTACCCCATAATTTTAAAATAAAAAAGATTTGAAAGAAAAATAAATAAATTTTTATTTTAAAGCACTTGAAGTGTTTGAAGTTGAAGAATGTGATGATTCAATGTATATGTTTTATTCATTCATTTTTATAAACTTTATTATTTTGCTTTCTTTCCCCCACTACCACAAATTATGCAGTTGAGTTTCCCACATTTGTGGAAATTTCAGGGGTCAGCACATCCAGAGTGCAGTGGATACGCCTTGCCCTGGGAAATCACCTTTGTGATCATGGTATCTCCCCTGCCAGGTAAGTATTCAATGTATATGTTTTAAAAATACCACTCTGGCTGCATTACGGAGAATGAGAAGAGACGGGGAATGGCAAAAGTGGGAATGTGGAGCTCAGTTAGGAGGCTCTTTCCTATAGTCTATCTGATACTATGGTAGCAGTAGAGATGGTAAGAATTGTTAATAGCTTCGTAATATATTTTGGAAGTAAAAACTACTGGACTTTTTGATAGATTAAATGTTTAAAAGTAGGGAAATACAGAATTCTAGGAATATTCTCAGGTGTTTTGATTGACTGGGGGTAGGGTGGTATAATTGACTAACATGGGGAAGACTGAAGAAAGAGCATGTTTAGGATGTAATGTTAGTTGGGGGTGCCTGACATCTAAATTGAAATGTCAATATTCATTCCAGGGCTGAAGAATTAGATGAAGTCTGGAGTATAAGTTTTCATGCTATTAGCATATACATAGTAGGGCTAGATGAAATGACCTAGGGAATGATTGTAGATTAAGAAGAAGGCCGAAAATGGAAACCTTGGGACACTCCAACATTTAGGGGGTTAGCAAAGGAATGGAGTCAGCAATGGAAAGTAAAGTACCAGGAAAAATAGGAAAATGTGTGGAGTCATGGAAACGAAAAAAGGAAATAAGTTCTGTTAAAAACTGGATAAGATGAGGCTAAAGAATTGACATTGGATATTACTAGAAGGGTCTGTGTGACAGTCATACATGACTAGTTATTGCATATTTTCTCTGTGCTAGGCATTCTGCTAAGAAAGCTTTTATATTAGTTATTGCATGTAATCCTCACAATAACCCTAGGAGGTTGGTATTATCAATTTACAGGCACATCTCATGTTATTGTGCTTAACTTTATTGCGCTTTGCAGATAATTGTGTATTTTTACAAACTGAAAGTGCATTTAGCAAGTCTGTCAGCATTATTTTTCCAACAGCATGTGCTCACTTTGTGTCTCTGTGACAGCATTTTTTAGCAATAAAGTATTTCTAAATTAAGGTGTATACATTTTTTAGCTATAAAGTGATTGCACTCTTAACAGACTTTAGTGTAATCTAAACATATGCACTGGGAAACAAAAAAATTTTTGTGACTCACTTTGCTCCAATATTCAGTTTATTGTGATGATCTAGAACTGAACCTGCATTATCTCAGAGATATGTCTGGTCCCATTTTACACATAATAAAACTGAAGTAGAGAGAGGTCAGGCAACGTGACCAAGGTCACATATAGGTGGGCATTAAGGGCTGAAACCAGGATCTAAGTCTGGGAGTCTTACCTGTCCTAACCAACCATGCCACTACCTCCAATTATTGTTTTGCTTGGGTCTGGGTAAGGGCTTTATGAGTGATTTTTGAAAAATTGTGTTAAAGTTAACATAACATAAATTTTACCATTTTAACCATTTAAAAGTAAACAATTCAGTAAAATTTAGTACATTCGCAATATTGTATAACTATTACTTCTGTCTGGTTCCAAAATCTTTCATCACTCCAACAGACACAATATCTATTAAGCAGCTGCTTCTTATTCTTCCCAGCCTCTGGCAACTACTAATCTGCTTTTGTTTTCTGTGGATCCACCTATTCTGGTTATTTCATATAAATGGAATCATACAATATTTGACTTTTTGTGCCTGGCTTCACTCAGCATAATGTTTCTAAGGTTTATCTACTTTGTAAGATGTATCAGTACTTCATTTTTTAATGACTGAATAATATTCCACTTTATGAATATACCATGTTTTGTTTATCGATTCATCCATTTATGAACATTCAGGTGTTTCTACCTTTAGGCTGTTGTGTATAGTGCCGCTATGAACATTTATACACAAGTTTATGTTTGAACACCTGTTTACAATTCATTTGGATCTAAAACCTAGGAGTGGAATTATTGGGTTATACTATGTCTTAGTCCACTTTGTACTGCTATAACATAATACCACAGACTGGGTAATTTGTAATGATCAGAAATTTTTTTCTCACAGTTCTGGAAGCTAAGAAGTTGCCAATATATAGTAGTTGCCAGCATATAGCAGGAGCCTTCTTGCAATGTCATAAAATGCCAAAAGATGTCACATGGTGGGAAGGCAAAGAGAAGGCAAGAGAGTAAAGGGCAGGGGAATCTCATGTGATAAATGGCATTAGTTCATTTATGAGGGCAGAATTCTCATGGCCTAATCACTTAAAGGACCCACCTCTCAATACTGTTACAGTTAAATTTCAACACTAGTTTTGGCAGGTACAAACATTCAAACCATAGCATATGGTGGAATTCTACGTTTAACTTTTCAAGGAAACACTAAATCATTATTTAGAGTAACTGCATCATTTTCTATTCTCACTTGCAATAGATGAGGGTTCCGATATCTCCACATCATTGGCACATTATTTTCCTTTTATTTTTTATTGTAGCCATTTTAGTTGGTGTGAAGCGGTATCTCATTGTGATTTTGATTTGCTTTTTTTTTTGAATCAAGGTCTCACTCTATCCTCTGCCACCTAGGCTACAGTGACACAATAATAGCCCACTGCAGCCTGGACCTCCTGGGCTCAGGTGATTCTTCTGCCTCAGCCTCCTGAGTAGCTGGGACTACAGGCATATGCCACCACACATGGCTAATTTTTTGGATATTTGGAGAGATGAGTTCTCACTGAGTTGCTCAGGCTAGTCTTGAATTCCTGGGCTCAAGCAATCATCCTGCTTCGGCCTCCTAAAGTGTTGGGATTACAGGAGAGAGCCCAGCCTGATTTGCATTTTAAAATGACTGATAACATTGAGCATAATTTCATGTGCTAGTTGTTCATTTGCGTATATTCTTTGGTGAAATGTCTATTTAAGGCCTAGTATCTAGAATCCATAAGGACAAATGGACAAGAAAAAAACATCCTAATTAAAAAGTGGGCAAGGAATATGAAGAAACACTTCTTAAGAAAGACATATAGCCAGTAAACACATGAAAAAGTGTTCACGATTGCTAATCATCAGAGACATGTAAGCCAAAACTACAATGAGATAACATCTCACACCCATCAGAGTGACTATCATTAAAAAGTCAAAAAACAACAGGTGTTGGTGACGTTGCAGAGAGAAAAGAGCACTTCTATACTGTTGGTGGAAATGTAAGCTAGTGTAACCTTTGTGAAAAGCAGTTTGGAGATAGCTCAAAGAACTATAAGTATATCTATCGTTGGACTCAGCAATCACACTACTGGGTATAGACCCAAAGGAGCATAAATTGTTCCACCAAAAAGACACAGGCACTAGTGTGTTTATTGCAGCACTATTCACAGTAGCAAAAACTTAGAGCCAACCAAGATGTCCATCAGTGATGGACTGGATAAAGAAAATGTGGTATATACACATCATGCAATACTATACATCCATAAAAAAAAGAACAAAATCACGTCATTTGCAGCAACATGGATGCAGCTGGAGAACATCATTCTAAGTGAATTATCAGAGAAACAGAAAAGTGAATACTGCATGCTCTCATTCATAAGTATGATCTAAACACTGGGCAATGCTAAAGAGGGAAAGATGGGGAGATAAGGGCTGCAAAAACTACCCATTGGATACCATTCTCACCACCAGGAGGCGGAAGGGGAAGTGGTGTGGATTTATCAGTAGCCCAAATCTTGCCATCATGTAATATATGTATGTAACAAATTTTCACTTATACCCCTGATTCTAAAATTTAAAAAAACAAAAAGTTGGGAATAAATAAAACGTGTATTGATTCCTGCATTTAAAAAAAGATTCAAGCCAGGCTCGGTGGCTCAGCCTGTAATCCCGCGCCTTTGGGAGGCTGAGGTGAGTGAATTGCCTGAGCCCGCGGGTTCGAGACCCGCCTGGGCAGCGAGACGTCATCTCTACAATAAATCAAAAAAATCAGCTGGGCGTGGTGGCGCATGCCTGTAATTCCGGCTACTCGGAAGGCTGAGGCGGAAGGATCGCCGGAGCCCAGCAGGCCGAGGCTGCGGTGGCCGGGAGCGGCCACTGCGCTCCAGTCTGGGCGACAGAGTGAGACTCCAACTCAAAAAAAAAAAAAAAAAAAAAAAAAAAAGATTCAAGCCAGGCTCGGTGGCTCAGCCTATAATCCCGCGCCTTTGGGAGGCTGAGGTGAGTGGATTGCCTGAGCCCGCGGGTTTGAGACCCGCCTAGGCAGCGAGACCTCATCTCTACAATAAATCAAAAATCAGCTGGGCGTGGTAGCACATGCCTGTAATTCTGGCTACTTGGAAGGCTGAGGCGGAAGGATCATTGGAGCCCAGCAGGTCAAGCCTGCAGTGGCCGGGAGCGGCCACTGCACTCCAGTCTGGGCGACAGAGTGAGACTCCAACTCAAAAAAAAAAAAAAAAAAAAAGATTCAATGTTGTTTTCCTTGTTGCGTTTTGAACTTATTTGGTACCAGTTACTCCTTTCTTCTTGACTCTTTCTTTTGAAATCAGTGTTTATCCTATACCTATCTCACTATTGTATTTTAGAAGTTGATAATTTGTTTTGACTTCATAAGTTCACAGCTGGAGGGATATTTGCCTCTGGATGACTCATGCCTTGAATCTCACCCATATCTGATTTAGATGATTCTAGACTTGGACTTTTGAGTTGATGCTGGAATGAGTAAATACTTTTGAGCCTATCGAAATGGAATGAATGTATTTTGTATGTGGGAAGGACATGAGTTTTAGAGGGCCAGGGACAGAATGCTATAATTTGAATGTTTGCCTCCCACAAAACTCATGTTGAAATTTAATGGCCATTGTAACAATATTAAGAGGAAAAACCTTTAAGAGGTGTTTCAGTCATGAGAGCTCCACCCTCATGAATGGACTAATGCCATTACCATGGGGATGGGTTCACTCCTTCTTGCTCTCTTGTGCCTTTGGAAATTTGCTGTTGAGTCTCTAGTATTTTTTTCCCCATAATCAACTTTATTTTTTAGATTAGTTTTAGTTTCCCAGCAAAACTGAACAGAAAGTACAGAGTTTTCATATATTCTCTGCTTCCATACATGCACAACCATTCCCACTGTCAGCATCCTTCACCACAGTGGTACCTTTTTATTTTTTTAAACACAATCAATGAACCTACACTGATACACATCATTAGGACCCAAAGTCCACAGTGTTTTTCAGGATCATCTACAACTACAAATGCCCATAATCCTTAGCAGTCTGTTACTACAGCAGTGATGTGGGCTGTACCAACTACAGTATACCCTATAATACTTTCTAGGGCTATGGACTGTGTATGTGTTGGGAGGAATGGGGCTGGGGAGAGTAGGTAGAGAGCATGTAACTACAGGCATTGAAGCTGCTCTGAGATTTGAATTATTTGGGGGAACTTAGGCTTGTTTCACAGATGATACACATTGCTTTTGCTGTCATCTTGAGTTGCTTTTTTTAAAAAATTCTTTCAGCTTGTTAAATACAGATGTCTTTTGTTTGGGAATAGCTCTCCTTGCTTCACAAGCACAATGGTATCTTCATTCTTCTTCTGCCTAGTACATGTTATCAAGGTGTTTTCATCACCTTCTGTTTACTCCATTGTTGAGGAAGGGATTCCCACCCTAGGATTACAGTTATGGTTGAACACACAACATCCAACACAGGATAGATGAAATCGGCAGCAGTTTATAAATCACATAGACTTGGTGAAGGACACCACATGCTATGCGGGGCTGCATGAGAAATGCCCTTAGGAACAAAGTGTATAACTAGGGGCTGCAGGAGGCAGGTTTTGCAGTATCAAGAATTTGGGATGACTCCTGGTTCCTGTGGGAAGATGTGATTGGCTTGTTTGAATAATTCCATGAGCTGGCAGCGAACTGAAACCTACTACAGAGGGATAAGAAAGAACTGGTTCTTTTGATAAGGAAAGTTGTTTGGCTAGGTGACCTCATCCATGGGAACATAGTAGGAAAGGGAACTTGTGGTTACATTACTTGAGATCCTCCCTATTTCACCAGATGTCAAAGAAGCACATAATATTGGACCTTAATTTTAGGCCTTATGCAAAAAAAAAAGATTATAAATCTATCAACAAAAGAAGAGATAGAAAGAGTAACAATGGAGTAACAGGGTCTTTCAGAGCCCCCTCTAGAGCTGTAGACATCCATTTCTCTTTAACGACGCAGTTTCTGTGATTACATTCTGAGACTGGAAGCTTGTCTTCAGAACATAGTTTCTAGAACCTTTTTTCCCCACTTACCATCTAGTTTAATGTCATACTTGAAACCTGAACAACTATACCAATTTTTGGATAATTTGCATAAAACTTTTACTTTAGAATAGTTTTAGTTTTACAGAAACATTGCAAATATAGTACAGAGAATTCCCTTGTACTCTATATGCATTTTCTCCTATTATTAATATATTAGTATGCTACATTTGTTATAATTAGTAAGCCAATATTGATACCTTATTTTCAACAACACCTGTACTTTATGTAGACATCCTTAGTTTTTGCTTAATATCATTTTTCTATTCCATGATCCAGATTATCACATTATATTTAGTTGTCATGTCTTTTTAAGTTCCACTTAGCTTGTCAGTTTCTCATATTGTCCTTGTTTTTGATAACTGACATATTTGAGGAGTACTGGTCAAGAATTTTATAGAATACTCCTCTATTGGGATTTGCCTGGTATCATTCCAATTATTAAACTGGCTATTAAGTTATGAGTTTTGGGGAAGTTATGGGTTTGGGATAGGGAAACTGCTATTCTCATCATATCACATTAAGGCTACATGCTATCAATATGACTTATCATTGATGATGTTAACTTTGATCACTTGACTAAGGTAGTATTTGTCACATTTGTCCCATATAATTACTCCCCTCATTGCATACTGAACTCTGGAAGAAAGTCAGTATGCACAGCCCATACTTAAGGAACAGGGAGTATGTTCCACCTTCTTGAGAGCAGAGACCTACAAAAATTATTTGGAATTCTTTTGCACAAGAGATTTGTCTCTTCCCAGTGTATTTATTTATTCAGTCATTTATTTATATAGGTATTAACTCATGGATATTTAGTTTATACTTTGCATTATAACTCAATACCACATTAATATTTTGTTGCTCAAATTGTTCCAGATTTGATTATTGTGAGCTCTTTAAGTTGGTTCCTATGTCCCTTGACACATCCTTATCAAGATAGGATTTTTTTTTTTCCCAGCACTTCTTTACTTTCTGTTACTAAAAGATACTCCAGGCTCACCTTGTGATATTTTCTGCCCCAGGGCTAGCATCGGCCATTTCTCCAAGGAACCCTGGTTCCTTTTTTTTTTTAAATTCAGAGAATATGATTAAAAACAAAATCTGGGTGCTAGGTAATGCTTATAGCTACTGAGGTGTTTTAGCACCTTTAAAAAGTCTCAGAGATAGTTGAACATACACTTATTTATTAAACACATTTTATCTTTTTCCTATACTAATGTAAATTATGCTGCTTTTCTTGAAATAGCTAGAAATAGGGCAGAAGTCACCTGTTCTTGCCAGATCCTGAAATCATATCAAAGATCCAGTTTCCTCACTAACCAAATTAGTTTTTCTGAGATCCACTTTTCAAGCTTGGAGCTTCCTACTCCTTACAAGAAAATAGTGTGTTTTACAGCCCTCTTATATTCTTACTGTCTTGGTTATTATCTTTTTGTTGCCTTTGTCCAAAAGAACCCCCATATGACCATATACTAACAAGTAAAACCTTTAAAAGTGTTTACAAAGATAGAGATAGACTTTTTTATAGTACCTACAGAAGCCCAAGGAAATGTTTACTTCCTGATAATTGTTGGGATATGGCCAGTGGCAATGTAAGATTTTTGCTCTCTCCATTAATGAAAATGCCTTTATATATTTCATGGTTCTAACAGAAATTTAGAATTCTCCAACAGAATTTTACTTTTATTCATTCAACAACTAATATTGATTGTCTACTCTGTGTCAGTTATTGTTGTAGGCTCTAAGGATACATTTGTGAACAAGACAAATGTTCCGCTTACGTAAAGCTTACATTCTAGTGACGCTTTTCTTAACAAATGGCTACTAATCAAGCAATTTAGAGGCTGCCACACTCAGGCCTTTTCCTGTCCCTCTGAGCATCAGTCCTTTTTATCCTTGTTTGATGTTCAATACTAGTCAGTCATCCCAACCTCTAAATTGGGTTATCTTAGACTTTATAGTTCTTCTTGAAATGCCAACGCAATCCTTACCCTGAACAGGGTTATATCATTTTTCTATCATTTTAATGTGATTGTTTTCCCCTTTGGCATTCTTTACTGTTGAATGTTTTAAAATTGGAAGTAGCCCTTCTTGCTTCACTTACATAGCCTTCTCTTTTTCTTTTTACCTAGGATACATTATTAAATCCTTCACCCTGCCATACCCTGAAAAAATATAATAGTAAAAACAGAAGATAGACGGAAGAGACAGACACATAAAGAACAGTAACAAAAGTAAGATTTTTCTTTGGGATCCAGGTCTCCCTGGTGTCTTTCTAAGCCCCTTTTAGCATCTATTGCACTCTACTGTTTTAACCTATTACTTGGGACCTATAATCTGGAGCTTGTCCTCAGAAAATTCTTCTTAAAGGTCTACATATTTTGACTTTTGATTTCCCTCTTGATTTTGTCTTTTTTTCTTTAAAGAGTGGTCTAGAGTCCTGTCTCCATTTCCCAACTTTCTGTCTACTTCACAGTCTACTATAACCTGTCTATACACCCCTGCTTTCCATTGAAACCCCATGCTAAGGAATTTGTGTTAGTTGAAAGACTCACTACCATTGCATGTCCATGAGAAGCTTTAGTTTGCAGTGTAATTAAATTCTACTTCAAGTTTGTAAATTTAATAATAATGCAACTTGCACATCCATTATCTCATTTGATCCTTATAAGCATCCATATCCCTATCTCTACTTGAAGTAGTCATTCCTTCCCTAACTTAGTCTATTACGGATTTTCCTGAAAGCTTAAGGCAGCACTCTGTCCAAATCCCCAAAACTGTTCACCAGTGTTTCACAAAACTCTTAGAAACTCTTACCCAAATGAGTTCCTAGTCCACACTTCAGATTCCTTATGCATCTACTCTATCAGACTCCCTTCAGATCACAGTCATAGAAAGCACTGCTTCTCTGACCCCCTACCCTGCCACACATTTCCTGTGACTCTCAGATAATTATGGCACCAAACAAATTCTTCTGAAGACAACTGAGGCTTGTGCAAGTTTCTCACTCTTGTAATAATCAACTAAATGAAAGACAAATCCCATATGGTTAAAGACATATTATGAATCTTAGGAAACAATCAATAGACAGAAGTTCCAGGAGAAGACATACCAGTTGGAGGATGGATAATGTGATTCCCCTTCTCCACCAGATACTGGATCTCACCTAGTTAACTGAATCTAATAAGACCAGCAGTATATTTATTTATACTTCTTTTGCTGTTTGTGTTGTAAAAAAAGCACACTTATGTCCATTGTGGGAAGTTACCTACATGAAGAAAATTGAGATTGTGAGAGATAGGGCTGAAGGCAATGTAAACCTTGGTAAGAATCAAGATTTCTTACTACAATTACGGAGTGTCAGATTTCACTATTACTCAGCATATAAATATATGGATGGATTTCCTTTCTTTATTTTTTATTCTGTAGTTCCTGGACTCTCAAAACTAGGTTTATAATGGAAAATATAGGTCCTGGTAGGATCAGGAAGTGCAAGCACTACAACGTGGATAACAAAAGTTGCTAGGTTAGGGTCTTGATCATATAGGTTGTAATATTCTTTCTTCAGAGCCCCCCAAAACACAAAGAGTGGGGAAGCCTGGTTACTTTCCTATTTTTGGCCTTCCTTCCTTCCTGACCTGTTTTTTGTATGGATCCTGGGACCTTATCCTTCCAGCTTTGATCACTATAGGGCTTTGCTATAATGGAGGAATATGTTACAGACCTCTAGTACTATCAATGGAATGCTAGTAGAATTTTAAATCTAAACAAACAATGCTGGTAAAGGCAGAAATTCTTTATAAAATTGTCTTGACACTTTCATGGGACCACATATGCCCAAACTAATTCATGTAGGCTTGGGAGAATTGGCATAAGCAATGGCCATCTCTGCTTTCTTTTCTTTCTTTTTTTTTTTTTTTGAGTTGGAGTCTCACTCTGTCATCCAGGCTGGAGTGCAGTGGCATGCCCATGGTCACTGCAACCTCAACCTGTTGGGCACAGGCGATCCTTCTGCCTCAGCCTTCCAAGTAGCTGGAACCACAGGCATGTGCCACCATGCCCAGCTAACTTTTTGGCTTATTGTAGAGATGAGGTCTCACCATGTTGTTTAGGCTGGTCTTGAAACCCTGTACTCAGTCAGTCCTCTTGCCTCTGCCTCCCAAAGTTCTGGGATTACAGGCATGAGCCACCGTGCCTGACCCATCTCTGCTTTCAAATGTTTCCTTTTTCATTTTTAGTCTTCATATGGGGCTTATAACATTTGTTGGTTTATCTGTTTGCCCTTAAAAAATCGCCTAGAGTTCTTTATCCAACATTCATTAAGTATTTTGGAAACTAAATGTCCATCTTATTCTTCTCTATAGCCATCGTCTTTGTAGACTTCAGAGACTACAATGACTCACCTAACATCTTATTTTTTCACTTATTATCCTCTTTGCTTTTAGTGATCTTAACCTCCGATACACTTTACCAGTCCACATTTATGGCCATACCTTGTAGTATGTTATAACTTGCAACATTTCCAAATCTTAAACTCTAAAGTTCTATTTTCTGACCAAAATCTCTCATTCCAGCATACAGTCCCTTACTCCTATTACCTCTTTTCTTCCTTTTTCTTTTTTGTATTGTAGCAAAGTATACAAAATATAAAATTTACTATTTTATCCATTTTAAGTGTGGAATTCAGTAGTATTAAGTACATTCACAATGTTGCTCAACCATCACCACTATCCATTTCCAGAACTTTTTCATCACCCCAAGTAAAAACTCTGTACCTGTTAAACTCCCCATTTTCCGTCTCCCCTCATTTGCTGGTAAAGTCTATTCTATTTTCTGTCTCTATAAATCTGCCTATTCCAGGCACTTCATGTAAATGAAATTATACAATATTTGTACTTTTTTTCTGACTTACTTCACTGAGCATAATATATTCAAGGTTCATTCAGGTTGTGATATGTTTCAGGATTTTATTCCTTTTAAAGGCTGAATACTATTCCATTATCTGTTAGCTGTCACATTTTGATTATCCATTAACCAGTTGGACATTTGGGTTGTTTTCACCTTTTGGCTATTGTGAATAATGCTTATATGAACATTGATGTACAAGAATCTTTGTCCTTTATTGTTACAGACAACGTATCTGTGACATTTTCAGTGTTGAGCTAATACCTGATGTTGTTATTTATCTGTTGGAAAATAAATTTTGAATGTTTCTTCTCCCTGTCCCCAAAGGAATCTGTGTCCCTGCTTTCAATTCTTTTCGATATATATCTAGGATGGAATCATTATATGGTAATTCTATTCTTAATGTTTTGAGGAACAGCCAGGATGTTTTCTAGAATAGTAATACCATTTTACATACCCACCGGTGATGCATAAGTGTTTCAATTTTTCCACATCCTTGTCAAGACTGGTTATTTTCCTATTTTCTGAATTAAAAAATAATGGTAAAATATACATAACATAAAATTCATCATTTGTGTCAACTTGGCTGGGCCATGGTACCCTGATATATGGTGAAACATTACTCTGGATAGTTTTCTGAGAGTGTTCTTGGATGAGATTAACATTTAAATCAGTAGGCTTCCAGTAAAGCAGATTGCCTTTCATAATGTGGGTAGGCCTCATTTAATCAGTTGTAGGCCTGAATAGAACAAAAAGACTGACCTTTAAGCAAGAGTGAATTGTGCAGCAGACAGTGTTTGGACTTGCAATGCAAAGTCAGGACTTTCCTAGAGCTCCAGTTCGACAGTCTTTAGACATAAACTGTAACATCAATTTGTCTCTGAGTCTCCAGGCTACTGGCTCAGTCTACCGTCTTTGAACCTGCCAGCCCCTATAACTGCAAGAGCCAGTTCCTTAAAATCATTCCCTTAGGCCCTGTTTATTTTTCTAAATTGTTTTCTTTCTATTGTTCAGACTTGATAATTTCAATTATTCTATCTTCCAATTCACTGTAGTGAGTTTTAAATTCTTCTGTCTGCTCAATTCTGCTGTTCAATGCATCTAGTAAAATTTTTTTCAGGCCAGGCTCAGTAATTCAGCCTGTTATCCCAGCAGTTTAGGAGGCCAAGGTGAGTGGATTGCCGAAGCCCGCAGGTTCGAGACTACCCCGGGCAACTTGGCGAAACCTCATCTTTACAATAAAAAATAAAAAATTATCTGGGCATGTTAGCACGCACCTGTAGTTCTGGCTACTTGGAAGGCTGAGGTGGAAGGATCACTGGAGCCCAGCAGGTCAACACTGGGGTGGCCATGAGTGTACCACCGGACTCCAGCCTGGGTGATGGAGTGAGACTCCAACTAAAAAAAAAATTTTTTTTTTCAATTATCATACTTTTAAGCTCCATAATTTGTTTGGTTTATTTTTATAAATTCTCTTTGTTGATATTCTAATTTTGTTCTTACCTTATTTTCCTGATTTTCTTTATTTATTTGTGCATGTTTTTCTCTAGCTGTTAAGCATATTTAAAACAGTTGTTTAGGAGTGTTTGTCTAGTACTATATCTAGGCTTCCTCAGGATGGTTTTTGTTAATTTATTTCAATGGGCCATGTTTTCCTGTTTCTCCATATGCCTTGTAATTTCCTTGTTGAAAATCGGTCATTTGACTTCTATACTGTGATAACTTTGGAAATCATATCTTCCCCCTTCCTTAGTTTTTTGTTATGATTATTGTTTAAGGCTGTAGTATTCTGTTTTAAGGCTTTTTCAGACTATTTTACAAAGACTATTCATTATCATGTGTGCTCATTTATGTCTTTGTTCCTTTAGCTCATTTTCAGCTAATGTTTTGACAGAAATTTCCTTGAATGTCAGGAGTCCTCCAAGACTTTTCAGATTGGCTTTGTGCTGAGGCACTCCTTCAGGACTTAGCTAAGCATGCTTTGAGCCTGCTTTTGAGATTGGTTTTCTAAGGTCTTGTCTGAGGATAGGTCCTTCCTCATCATGCCCATGGATTTCTAAATTCCCACATATACATGGCGGCTTTTGAATGCTCTAATTTTTTAAAGAGTCTTACCTCAGCTTCGTTTTCTTGTCTTAAATGGGTTTTTGTTGTCTCCACCTTTAATCTCGTGCCCCGAAGATCTGTGGTTTTGTAGTTTCCTTGCAGCTCTTATGAGCAGCCTACTGCTTTTCCCATCTTAGTTCTAAGTCAGGCAGAGATGAGTGCCTTGCCTCAGTCATTCAGCTATTCCCTCCAGACAAGATAGAGAGTAGATATACACAATGATTTGCAAATAAGGTGTGCTTTGCTTCTTCCTGTTTGAGGGAGGGAACTAGTACTGCCTGTTCAAGACCAAAACCACCACCTCACTGGGGAAGGTATGAGGTACAGGCAAATAAAACACCACAGAACTTTTCTATCATTTTGAAAATAGTTTTAATTTTTTTTTTTTTAGAGAAGACAGCATCTTGCTATGCTGCTGAGCCTGATCTTGCACTCTTTGCCTAAAGCAATGCTCTTGCCTTGTTCTCCCAAAGTGTTGAAATTACAGATATGAGCCACCATGCCCAGCTGACTTATTATTATCTTGATTAGGTGTTTGCTTGGTTGCTGTCAACCTTTGACTGTTTTCCAGACCCTGGCAAAGTTGATTCAGGCATTTCCTATTTGTTTGTTTTGCTGTTTATGTTTCTGTGAGTGAAGAGAGCTTAGAACTAGTCTACCATTTTGCTGATATTACTCAATAGTTCTACTATTAAAATGCATGGAAAGGGTCCACTCTCTGGACTCTTCTTTCATTAGTGCATCTCCCATTTCGTTTTGCTTACCTAGCCATTATTGATTACAGGGCCTTTTACATCAGCCATTGTCTTGTTATCACCCTCCAATTGGCAGAGGAACAGAGGGCCTACAATAGAATCCCCTAGGAACACCACTCTTTGCAGAGGAAGAAGAGGAGTATGTCAGTGGAGTACAAGGAAAAGAAAGTTGCTGTGTCAGCAAATGCTGACCCTTATTGCATTATTTTTTAAAAAATATTCTACATCTTCAGCTTTTAGATAGTAATTTCTCTTATCTCTTTAACTCAAAAAAATCTAACCTTTCCTTAGGGATCCATCAACTGAATTGCAGCTCTTTTGGTCACCAGGTTAAAAGTCTTCATAAAGGCTTTTTTACAGTCAACTTTTTTAATAAGAAGGAATACTCTAAAATGATGATAAAAAGTATAGTATAGTAAATACATAAGCCTGTAACATAGCCATTTGTTATAATCAAGTATTATGTACTGTACATAATATGTTCTATACTTTTATGTGACTGGTTAAGCAGTAGGTTTGTTGACTTTATCAGTAGTCATGAAGGCCTTTGTGAAAGTAGGGAACCACACATTTCTCAGAATGTATCCTTGTGGTTAAGTGACTCATGACTATAATTTTTTTATGACTATAATTTCATTAGCTTTCTGAAGATGGCAGTAGAGTTCTATGAAATAAAACTGTCCACACTTTCCTTACTTTCCAAATTTGGAGGAAACATGTTTCCAAGTAGAGTAAAATGCTTCTCTGCATCCTTGCCTCCATTGATTATGATCTTTAAAATAATTTTTATATCAAGTTGATAGGTGAAAACTTGCATCTAGGCACTCTTAATTTGCATTCCTTTGATAATCAAGGGGGCTATACACATTTCTGTATGTTTCATGGCATTTCTTTCTCTTCTCTAAGTGATTTTCCTTGAAATTTAATTTTGTAGACTTTACTTTTTCTTATTGTAAAAATAGTATATATACATTGTAGAGATTCAACTAAACATATAGTAAATTTTAAAACACCCACATCCATACTACAGACACAGCAACTTAATTTTAAAGAATTTTTACTAGCTTTTCCTCATCTGGGTAGTTATTTGCATTTTCATATTTAACATAATTTTTCTCTAGATCCTGCTTTTTTCACATAGTTATTTTTGTATGTCATTAATCATTCTTGGGTATATTTTAAAAATAGTGTTTGTTTATGATTTAAAAAGCAGTTCATGAACACCATTGAAAACGTGGTAAATATAGAAAATTCTAATAAGAAAAACTATATATGACCCCTCAGCCCAGAGAGAACAATGATTAACATTTTAATGTATTTTGCCAACCTTTATCCTATGTATTTTACATTTTTATTTCATGGTATCATACATTAACACATAGTTTTACATATATACTATTTCATTTTATATTATGCATTCCATTACAGCTGTTTTTAAGATACTAATGTATTAGCTATATAATAATCTATTGTTTAGTCACTTTAACAATCCATTGCTATTGAATATTTAAAATTTCCACACTATTTCACTATTAGAAACTATGCTATAATAAATTCTTCTGCATTTCTGATCCTTAAAGAGTCTCAGATGTAGAATTACTGAGTAAAATGTTATGATCACAAAAAAATCATGGTAGTTTAGATTTATGTAAATGGCTCTTTCCTTGCATCCTAGATAACATTGAGTAGGTTTTTTTTTTTTTTTGAGTGGGAGTCTCACTCTGTCAACTAGGCTGGAGTGCAGTGGCATGCTCACGGCCAGCCCAGCCTTGACCTGCAGGGTTCAGGCGATCCTTCTGCCTCTGTCTTCCAAGTAGCTGAAACCTCAGGTGCATGTCACCATGCCTAGGTAATTTTTTGTTTTATTGTAGAGACAAGGTCTCACCATATTGCCCAGGCTGGTCTTGAACCCCTGAACTCAGGCAATCCTCTCGCCTCCACCGCCCAAAGTTCTGGGATTACAGGCATGAGCCACTGCACCTGACAACATTGAGTAGTTTTATTCTTACTATTTACACTTTTGAGAATGAAAAAATGGTGCCCTAATAATGTATTAATTTTAATTTTTAAATTATTAATGAATATTTTAAAGTTTATTAGGGACTCAGTTTCTTCTTCTGCAAATTATTTGTTCATATTCTTTGTTTATTATTTTTAAAAATTCAAATATTTTTGTTTTCTCACATTATTTTATATATTTTCAGTTTTAATTATAAATGAGTTTCCTGGTAGACTGCTTTAGAATGGGTTTTTTCTCATTTTGGCTTATTATAAAGGTAATTAATGATTATTCTTTAAAATATTAAAACTACAGAAATGTTTAAAGAAAGCAGTGAAAATCAACAGCAACTCCACCATCCACAGATAACTAGTATTAATGTCTAAGTATATTTTTTCTATTGTTGAGAGAAGGAGAGAAACATTGGAAACAGAAGTGTTGGTCCAATTCTTGGAGGAAGGAGTTAAGCTCATTATGATCTAGGAACTTGAGATCATGACTTTTGGAATGTGGAAAATTAAGTCCTCTTCTCCAAATCAGACATGCTACAGGCAAAGATCCAAGACCATATGTGGCACCCTACTCACAGAGTTCTGTCACAAATGTTGTAAAGATGGAAATAATCACATCACCTATAACAATTGCATCAGAGAACCTTCTAATGCTGGCAATTAATAACAAAAATAGCAAACATTTATTGAATTCTTACTGTATGTCAGTCACTGAAATCAGAGCTTTACATAAATTAACTTATTTTATCCTCACAACAAGTCTATGAAATATGTACTGTTATTGTCCACACTTCATAGGTGAAGAAACATGGGCATAGCTGGAGCTGTAAAAAGATTCCAGGGACTGATCTGTCAAGATATAATTTGGGGAGTAGGAAAAACCTTATGTCTGTCACATTTTTGTTTTTGTTTTTTGAGTTGGAGTCTCACTCTGTCGCCCAGACTGGAGTGCAGTGGCCGCTCCCAGCCACCGCAGCCTTGACCTGCTGGGCTCCGGCAATCCTTCCGCCCCAGCCTTCCAAGTAGCCGGAATTACAGGCATGCGCTACCATGCCCGGCTGATTTTTTGATTTATTGTAGAGATGAGGTATTGTTGCCCAGGCGGGTCTCGAACCCGCGGGCTCAGGCAATCCACTCACCTCAACCTCCCAAAGGCACGGGATTACAGGCTGAGCCACTGAGCCCGGCTTGTCTGTCACATTTTAAAGAAAATTATTCTTATCAAGTTATATGCTTCTTTGTGCTAGGAGACCTAATAGTATACAGGAAACCTAGGCATTTGGTAGAGAAGGGAAGAATAGAGGTGATTGTATAGAAGTTGAATATTATTAGAAAAGGAACAGAGAACTCAAAGACAAACTTTATATTTACTATCCAGGTCATTGTTTTTGGAGTGAAAATAATTATTAGTTAAAAATTAAACTTAAAAATAATGACAATTTAAAGGTTAAAATAATTTTTAAATTAAAAAAATAGATAACTACTGTTTGTAAGGTTGGGGGAAAGTGGATGCACATATGTTGATGCAAGGAGTATAAATTGAAACAAAAATCTCTCAAGGCTAATATATAGCAAGATTAAAAAATCACAAAAAGGTTAATTCAACAAACATTTATTGTGTACCTACTGTGTGCCAAGCAAGCAATGTGTACACTAAATTCAAAAGCCACTGTTACTATTTTGGTGAATCAAATTGGCAAAAGGTCAAAAAGTTTCATGTGGATGTGGGCAAAAAGTTGTCAGTTTCTTTCAAAATTACACATGCACACACTCTTTGACCAGCATTTCCACCTGTAGGAATTTATTGTACAGATACGTATGCATTTTCAAAATGATGTTCAAGGTTATTCATTGGATAATTTTCTTACAATATAATACATTAGAATGCATTTAAAATGAAAATGTATAGTTCTTTGTGTTCTATTGTTCATTTGATGTCAATAAAGGGGAGAGGTTGAACACACATGTATGTATTTGTGAATTCATATATATGAAAAAGAACATCAAGAAACTAATACAAGTTGAATGAAGTCCCTGTCTCCTTTACATTCTATTTGAGGACTAGGTTTATGGGGTTTGTAATGTTTAATAGGTAACTGGAAAAAGACTAGGGTGTGACAGGAGGCATAGGAGATAACGAGTTCCAAATTAAAGGGCATCTGGAAAGCCAGGCACAAGACCCCACATATTATATTATTACATTTACACATGTCCAAAAGGGGTAAATATATACAGATAGTAGAAACACAAAGTGGCAAAGTGGTTGCCTGGGGCTGGCAGTGGGCATTTGGACCCCATAAGGATCTCTCTGAGGTAATGAAAATGTTCTAAAACTGGATTGGATGATGGCCACGCAATTCCATGAGTATAATAAAAAATATTGAATTGTATATTTAAAGTGAGATAATTTTATGGTATTTAAGTTATACCTCAATGAAACTCTTAAAAATAAACAAGCAAGCATAGCTAAGAAAAAAATTCTAAAAGAGGACTCTGGAATGTTTAAGAAGAAAGTTAAAGAAGGAATCAATAGTGAGAGCAGCACCAGCAGCACCCAGAACAGCAATTGTCAGTGAAAATAACTACCTGATTCGTAGAGGGTGTTTAAGTCTTTGAAAGACTTGCAAGAGCCCAGGCTGCTGCTTCTTTGATGATCAACCCCATACTCCTGCTCTCCCTCACAAGTATCCCTATCCCTAGAAGTCATATTTCAAGTACAATTAGAGGAACAGAGTGCAAAATTTGATGGTGGTGCCTGGTATAATGTAAGTGCTAGGTAAAAGTCACCTGTTGTTATTATTCTCATCCAGATTATTAAAATAGGCTCTTAATCTCTTTGTATCAAGTCTCTCTTGTTCCTTTAGCCCGTCATCTTACCAGCGACTTGATATACCTTACCTGGAAGGACTCGTCACCACAGCAACTATGCATAGGCTGTATTTCTTCCTGGACAAGCTATTGTCTGAATTGCTATGGAAGTCTGCTAAAATGATTGGAGACCCTTATTCTCACTACTCAGGTTTACAGTTATTTCCGAAGATGCTCATCTATGAATATCTCATTTTGAACAAAAGCAGGGATTGACAATGCTGAATTTTTCCTGAGCCCTTTGCTTCTGGAAAACAGGGCCAATTAAGAAATTTGTCCATTTTTTTGGGGGGGGGTAATTCCAGGAAACGGTTTATTGCAAAGAACTGCCTTTCCCCATATGACTTAGATAAGCATCATGGATAACCCTCTCCTTGTTTACCTATGACAAGGCCAGACACAGACCCTCCAGATTCCCATTATTTTCCTCATAAGTGATTGGCTAAACTGTTTGGACTCACTCACCAATCTGGACAATATACCTGCTACCTTGACTTGACCAAACTTTAATTAAGCTTCTCTCCTTTCCCCAAATTCTTTTACTCTGCCTCACCCTCAGCCTGAGTCAGCGTATAATCCCTCAATAGCCTATTTTTTTTTCAGAGAAAAAAACATTTAATGATCAACCATCCAGTTTTGATATCCTTTCATCCCACTTCTCCACACTCATTCTTTTTAGTTTTGCTTATTGCTCCCTATAAAAGAAGAGTTCTTTCCTATCTGATCTTTGAGATACTTGCACATTTCATGGTCAGTGATTCTACCTATTGTAATATCTCCCCCTCACCACAGTCCTTTGGAATAAAGTCTCTTCTGACCTAAATCTAGATTTTTTTAAAAAAAAATTATTTTTAAAGATGTGGGGTACAATTCAGAATTTAAATATCAGGTTTCATAAAGTTCAGGAGACTCCCAAACATGTTTTAGGGCCCAATTCATTTCTCTGGTTTCTTATCCAATTATCTACATTCTCAGGAATTTTACTTGAGTATGTTTAGAAGAAAGCTGCTGCATTTGCTGGGGATGGAGTCTAGGGCACAGTAAGATGCTTTCCTGCTGTGCTTTTTTAAAAATAGGATGGTTTATGAGGGTGTTGACAGTCTGGCAACCAGATCTAATTATAAATCAGAAGGCACTTGGTTCCCCCAAAAGGATACTTTTCCCCCACTGACAAAAAAAAAAAAAAAACAACAATGATAAGAGGCACAATAGCAGCCAAAATGTAAGTAAAATAACTTCTTCACTTACACATGGTTCCAGATAGCAAACACCTGCCAACCACATAGATGACTTTAGTGCACAACTTGTATGCCCTTGTCCTTGGCAAGTGCCATCCCCAATCCCTCCAGGGATTGCACTTGAGAATAAACTAGCTGATGTAAGTTTTGGGAAGGAGTACTTCTGTAAGGGGGTTTCAGGTTGAGCAAATGTCAGCATGCCATGGTCACAGTAATTTCATGATGCATGCTATGGTTGAACTTTTCACTCCTTAGAAATTGGGATTCTTTTTTTTCCACAATGAGAGAGGTCTTCAGGTTGCAGCACGAGAGCCATCCTGCCACTCCAAAAGGGGTACCTGCTTCGAGGTACCCTTTTTGCTCCCCTATATAACCACCCCATCCCTGCTTCCAGGTAGGTGATAATTGAGCATCCTCGTAAAGTATATCAAATTACTACAACTGGACTTCCTGAGAAGGGAGAAGGAAAGTCCTGTCTAATTTTGCCTGTGTCTCCAGAGAGAGGTCAGAATCACTTTTAGAATGGTTACCCAAACTAATATTTTCTTTATTCTCCATTTTCCTGGTTAAGGCCCTTCACATACCTCAATTAGTCAATCCCCAAAATACCCTTAACGTTTGGAAATGGAGAGAGATCTAGGAATTCCTCAACCCTTCCCTTATTCACTTCCATTTTATTATTTTTGGTACCTTCACTTTCCAGCTGTGTCACTCCTAGAAGGTACTGAATGCCTACCCCCCCACACTTCCATCACTTCCCAATGCTCTGCTGCCCTGACCTATGAGAGGCCAAGGGATATTAAAACCCTATGAAAAGGCAGGGGGTTACCATGTGGACAGACCTGTCTGCTCATTAAAGCTAGCAGGAATACCGAGGTCTGCCACTGTTTATTAGCTTTAAGGTTATTTATGGACCAGTGTCTTCACTTCAGTTTTTGCTAAGGAATATGACAGAATGAATGATGGGACAAAAGGGAAGACTGTCCCAGTAGCCATTCTAAAAGTGAAGGGCCTGCCAATGCTTCCAATGGAATAAATTTACAGACTTACCCACTGGGTCTCCCCCATCAGGAAGCACAGCCCCAGCAGAAGAATTTCCTGGACAGTCTCCATTATCCCTGCAACTTGGAGAATGTGGTGACTATCACCTGCAGTTAGAAGTTACATTTTTTATTTATGTGCTGTATGTATAATTGAAAGAAAGGTTGTGAAAACATTCTTACTTTTCCACCTTAAATATACTCTACCTTCCATTCTATTCTCTTATACACTATTTCCTTTTTAAGAACTTCTGTTCATGATTCAGTAACTAGATTTCATCACAAGTGGGTTACTGCAGCTTGAAAAACCTTGGCCTAGGACAGCAGGTGTGTGGGTTTAGACATTAAATCTGCTAGCAGTTTGGGCAGGCCTTTGCTAAACCTAGAGTCCCTTTTTGGTGCAAAGGATTGTTTTACAAACTTTTTTTCCTGCTTCTGTTTCTGCCATTCTTGTGTTTTTATTTGTTCTCTTCAACCTTTTGACTGGACCTCCAGGTCAGGCCTCCAGTCTTGTTTTTCTATTTTTTCTTTTTTTAACCTGGCACACACTATTAACCTTAAAAAGCAATCCTGAGTGCAGTTGATCACTCCGGCGATCCTTCTACCTCAGCCTTCCAAGTAGCCTGAACTACAGGCGTGTATTACCACACCGGGCTAATTTTTTAAAATTTATTGTAGAGATGAGGTCTTGCCAAGTTGCCCAGGCGGGTCTCGAACCCACAGACTCAGGCAATCTTCTCACCTCAGCCTCCCAAAGCTCTGGGATTACAGGCTGAGCCACCGAGCCTGGCTCATGACAATATTTTTACTGACAGTTGGTGCTATTCTTTCTTTGACTTTTGGCTCTCCTATCTACCTGATCCCCAAAGTAACACTTTTCTTTCACAGAGTATGAACGATATGAAGCAATCCAGAGGAAAAGAGACAGGAAAATGGGGTTTCTCCCCACTACTTTCAACAAATTCTGCGTGTTTTTTTGTACCTGTGCTCAAGTATATTTTCTGTGGTATAGGGTATTTGTGAGAAATAGGAGAAGTGTGTGGTGGGTTTTTAAGCCCCTCTGTGAGTCACGAGGTTATTTTTACAGTCACTGTTGCTACTTCCATTATTATTAGTTTCTTTGAGGCTCCTTTAATGAAACCACATTTTTTAAAAAAGTACTTTAACATTTTTCTTTTTTTTTTTTTTTTTTTTTTTTAATTTTTAGGTTTTTTTTTTTTTTTTTCATTAATCAGTAGTTTTTATTATGGTTTTGTGGGGTACAGTTAAGGGTAGGTGTACAATGACGTTTCATTCAGGCACCCTGTAAATAAAAAGTGTTTTCCCATCCCCCGACAAATATTTGCTACTGTTAATCCCATCCCCCTCCCCCCCATAGTTTCCCAGTACCATCCGTCATTTTCTCATAGTATTGCATTGGATGTTCAAGGTCCATTATATGAGTGAAAACATGTGATATTCGGATTTTTGTTTTTGTGAGAGGTCACTCAGTATTATAGACTCTAGTTCCATCCAGGTTGCAGCGAAATTCATGATTTTGTTCTTTTTTATGGCTGCGTAGTATTCCATCGTGTATATGTACCACATTTTTTTAATCCAGTCCTCTTTTGATGGGCAGCATGGTTGTTTCCAGGTTCTTGCTATTGTGAACAATGCTGCGATAAACATACGTGTGCAGGTATCTTTTTTATAGAGTGATTTGTGTTCTTCAGGG
>NW_007211605.1:0-731 GCF_000164805.1 Carlito syrichta | reverse complement strand
TGCTTTCCATAGAGGTTGCACTAGTTTACACTCCCACCAACAGTGTAGAAGTGCTCCCTTTTCGCCACACCCTTTCCAGCAACCGTTATTTTTTGAGTTATTGATAATTGCCATTCTGACTGGAGTTAGGTGGTATCTCAATGTAGTTTTAATTTGCATCTCCTTGATGATTAGTGAGGTTGAACATTTCTTGATGTTTCTATTGGCCACTCGTATGTCTTCTTTTCTGAAGTGTCTGTTCATATCTTTGGTCACTTTGTAATGGGGTTGTTTGTTTTTTTCTTTTCAGCACGTTTGAGTTCCTTGTAGATCCATGATGTTAGGCCTTTGTCAGACATGGAGTTGGCAAATATTTTTTTCCAGTATGTGGGCTGTCTCCCGGCTCTCTTGATGGTTTGACTTTACAGAAGCTTGTCAGTTTAATGAGGTCCCACTTGTCTATCTTATCTCTTATGGCCCGTGTGTTTTGGGTCTTGTTCAGGAATTGGATGTCAGTTCCAATTTTCATAAGGGTGTTTCCTGCATTTTCTAAGGTTCTTATAGTTTGAGGTTTTATATTTAGGTTTCTGATCTATTTAGAGTTAATTTTTGTGTGTGGGGATAGATAGGGGTCTTGTTTGAATCTTCTACATGTGGTCAACCAGTTTTCCCAGCACCATTTACTGAATAGGTTCTCCTCTCCCCAGTGGTAGGTGGTGGAGGCTTTGTCAAAGATGAGTTGGTTGAGAAAT
>NW_007211604.1:0-2047 GCF_000164805.1 Carlito syrichta | reverse complement strand
TATGGTTCATAGGCAAGTATCTCATTGTATCCTCACATGGTGGAAGGAGCAAAGAGCTCTTTGAGGAACTCTTTCATGAGGTCACTAATCTCAATCATGAGTATTCCACCCTCACGATCTAATCACACACAAAAGCTCTCATCTCCAAACATCATCACATTGACGATTATGTTTCAACATGTAAATTTGGGGAGAGGGCACAAATATTCAGTCCATAGCCCCTGCAAATACACATTTCAAAGAATGACCAGAGATTGGGCAGAATTTATGCATGGAATTTGGAGGTCTTTTTCTCTGGCTTTCTCCTTGATGGATTTCCTCTCTCATTTTCCAGTTGTTCTTCTTGTTTAGGTTCTGTCCTCTGATTCTTCAAGCCAATAAGTACAAGTTTTCTTTCCCCATTTTATCCATCAAGAATGAACAGACTGAACCCTGACCTCCCCCAAAATCTATAAAACAGGAAGCTCACCTAGTGTTCTTCCCGTTGTCTGCTCTGTCCAATATCTGCTTATTTTGAAGCACTTTTCAGTGTTTTTAGGTTTTTATTTTTTATGTGTTGTTTACACTTCATAGTTTTTTATCTGAAAGAAGGTTGGTCCTGAAAATATGCATTGCTAGAATTTACATTGCAATGAAGTTTTCATATTATAAATTTTTGAAAACAATTTTATTGGTTACTTCATCACAGGATTACAGAATAATTTATTAAGTTGAACAATGTGAAATAGTCATTTTTCTAGGTCAGAAATAGTCAAATAGTAGTAATTTCATATGCTTCAAGCTAGTAATTTTGTAATTATATAATTATAATTTATTTTATTATTGAATATCTACAAGCATATAGAATTTTATGTATTTCAGGTTACTTGCATTGCATAGAATCTGAGAAGTGAAATGTCTAGGTCAAATTTATGTACAATTTAAAATCTCTTGAACATAATTGCTATTTTTACTACTTCATATTACCAAAATAATATATAACGTAATTGTTTTATATCTAAAATTGTTGCACACATTAATGACATCAAAAATGGCATCTATTCTAGAACTGAGTAATGTGATAATATTTTGACTTTACTATTTTTTGTTGGTAAAAATGTTATTAAGTTATCTAACTTGGTTTGTGTTTGTTCATTATTAGCTACACTGAATATATTTATTATGCTTGTTAACTTCTCTATTTTTTCTTGGGCTAAATTTATCAGTACATTTTAAATATCCAGAAATATTTGAGAGTTTCACTATCAAATTTTCTTTTTTACTAATATTTAAGATTACTTCTCTCTGCAAGATAGAAAATTTTGCAAACTTGTTTCATATTTGTTTTATTGTTTATAAACAGATATAAGAAAAGGAATCCAAACCAATAATGTTTCCTGTTTGGTGTAAACTCTACTCTGTATATGGACAACACAAGTGTTATATAAAAAGATCATGCCTGGTTATAAGCCCTTAAATGTTGTAGTATGAGCTGACACAAAAATATCTAAGTGAGAAACACAAAGGCTATGGCATATGATAGAAAAACTAACCTCTATAAGATAAGGCTAGTTTTGTGTGTCAATACAAACAGAAGATTTGGAACACTTGCTGTGGGCTTATAGTAATGTGGCATAGAGTTTTGGATGCTTAAGTGGGTTGTCTGTTCATCATCTTCTGAAAAACAACATAAAAAAACAAATTTGTAAGTCTCATTTAACCCCCCAGAAGAAAATAAATCCAATGCAATGATAGTAAAAAATTGAGTCATGTTTGTGTTAACGCAGTATATCATATACTAGCAACTTGTGATTTAAGTATGTGTCTTCTAATTAATTTGTTGATTTTATAGGAAAACAACTTAATTGAAAGCATGAATTACAGTCCCTAAACAATGTAGAGACAGAGCTAATTGGTCCATGACTTTCTTTTTTTTTAAACTAAAAAAAAAAAAATGCCTTAAAAGGCTCAACCATTATATCAAAACTCAAAATAATAAAGTCCCCACACATGTCTAGATTTATGCTAAATTTTAAGAATACCTTAAAAACAGGATAGTAAACACCTA
>NW_007211603.1:0-667 GCF_000164805.1 Carlito syrichta | reverse complement strand
ATTCTGGGTGACAGAGTGAGACTCCAACTCAAAACAAACAAATAAACAAACAAAAAACCCCTCAAATGTCAGAGCAGGATTCAGGGCTAGATATTTCTAAACTGAAAGAACATAATTTTGAAAAATAATGTTATCTCTGTCAATGGAATTGAATATTTGTATAGGTGCAGTAAAGTGATTTCTAGTTTGTTTAAAAAACAATTGTCTATGAAAAAAGCGAGTGGTATAATAAGTTTATTATTGTTTCTTACATGTTCTTTTTAAACAGTTGAAAGTAGTGGTTACATAGTCTCTGATGTCAGAATAATATTTAAGCCCTAATATTCTCTTAATAAGTAATATTCTCTTACTGAGTGAATGACCTTGAGAAAGTTACTTTTTTTTTCTTTGTAGCCATTTTACTCATTATTTATTTTTATTTTTAATTTTTTCGTAATCAATATATTTTGTTACGGTTTTGTGGGGTACAGTTAAGGGTTAGGTGTACAATTACATTTCATTCAGGCACCCTGTTGATAAGAGATGTTTCCCTATCCCCAGACAGATATTTGCTACTGTTAATCCCATCTCCTCCCCCATAGTTTCCCAGTACCGTCAGTCACTTTCTTATAGTATTACACTGGATATTCAAGGACCATTATATGAGTGAGAACATGTGAATACTTGG
>NW_007211602.1:0-1203 GCF_000164805.1 Carlito syrichta | reverse complement strand
GTGAAGGTGTTTTTGGATGAGACTGACATTTAAGTTAGTAGACTGAATAAAGCACATTGCCCTACCTAATGTGGGTGGGCCTCAATCAATCAGTCCAAGGCCTGAATAGAACAAAAATGACCCTCCTCAAAGCAAGAGAGAATTCCTCCTGCTTGATGATCTTCCAACTGAGGACTGTTTTTCCCCTGAATTTGGATATAAACGGAAACATCAGCTTTTCCTGGGTCTTAAGCCTGCTAGCTTTCAGACTAGAGCTACACCATCAGCTCTCCTAGATCTTCAGCTTTCTGACTCATCATGCAGATCTTGAGACTTGTCAGTCTCATAATCACGTGAGCCAAATTCCTTATAATACATCTCTTTATGTATCTGCCACTGGTTCCATTTCAGAACCCTGCCCTCACTAATACAGTTATAAAAGGGCAGTGGCTCCAATCATGGCTTTCCCCCTTGCTCACTGAGAGGACGACAGCTGCCATATCATTAGGACACTCAGGCAGGCTATGGAGAGGACCATGTGGAGAGAACAGAGGCTTCTGGCCATGAGCTAAAGGGGAACTCTACCAATAGCCATGTGAGTTCAAAGGCTGATCCTCTAGCCATTGTCAAATTCTTGAGAAGACTGGAGCAACAGCCAACAACCTGGCTGCACCCTCTTAAGAGACTCTGAGCCAAAACTGTTCAGCTAAACCACTCCCAAATGCCTGACCTACAGTAACTGTGTAAGATAACAAATGTAGGCTGTTTAAAACCACTGAGTTTTGGGGTAACTGATATACAGCCATAGATAAATAATATAGTGAGTGGCACTTAGTAGGCATAATATATGCTTATTAACTCAATAAATAGGGTTGTTTTAAGATTTAAATTAGTATGTATATGTGTATATAGAAGTTACATATATGTAACTCACAGCAGCACCTGACATTTGTAGCATGTACAAATTTCAGTACATTCCTCAGACATCGTATTTACCAATTCTGAGTCTAATTTAAAATTCAACCTATCTATTGATTTTGTCCAATGACTATAATTTATTTCCCATATTTCTAGTCAGTTATTTTTCACAACTACTGCTCTTTTTGTTTCAGTCTATTTATATTTTGTAATTTCTATTTCTTTTTATTTATTTATTCATTTTATTTTAAAATTGTGGGGTATAATTCAAGGTTAGGGATACAAATATTCATTGTACAGGTACCC
>NW_007211601.1:0-699 GCF_000164805.1 Carlito syrichta | reverse complement strand
CCAAGATCAACGTACCAGAAGATTTGGTGTGTGGTAATGGCCTGCTTTCTGGTTCATAGACATCTAATTTCTTGCTATAGAAAGTTTCTAGAACACTTACCTAGAGGTAAAAGCCTATGCTACAAGGGGCCCACCCTCCAAAAGATAATTCTGGTTTTCTTTTTGCCCCCCCCCCCCAGTGTAGTACTTTACATCTGACAACAGTTTAATAAGTATTCATTGAATGAAGAGTGGGTCAAAAGTTACTGAGAATTTCATATGCCACAATTTACTTTAAAAGTATAGCAATTTTCTGGGTGTGGTGTCTCAAACCTGTAATCCCAGCACTTTGGGAGGCTGAGGTGAGAGGATTGCCTGAGCCCACAGGTTTGAGACCAGCCGGGGCAACTTGACGAGAACTCATCTCTACAATAAATCAAAAAACTAGCCAAGCGTGGTAGCCTGTGCCTGCAGTTCTGGCACTTGGAAGGCTGAGGCAGAAGGCTCTCCTGAACCCAGCAGGTCGATACTGGGCCAGCTGAGTGTGTGCCACTGCACTCCAGCCTGGATGATGGAGTGAGACTCCAACTCAAAAAAAAAAGTATAGCAATTCTACTCCAAGTATCTTACTATGAAACACTCTGGGAAATCTATATCTATTGTAAACATTTTATCACTTCTTCCCTAATTTATAAATTATACCAAAACCCTGATATCTAA
>NW_007211600.1:0-2746 GCF_000164805.1 Carlito syrichta | reverse complement strand
CCCAACATCAAATATACCTGTGATGACTCTCAAGAGGGTAGCTAATAAACAAGATAAAAATCTTCCTTTCGTGAACTTCAAGGGGTAATATCATTAAAACATGAAGTTACATATAATAAAAGAGTCATTTAGTTTATTACAAAGGCATACCAAATAGTCACAGCAAACACAAAACATGGCCAAAATCAATAAACTGAAGAGTTTTATTTATTCACTTTTATTTGCAGTGAGCTTTACCAACTGTCAGTTAAAAAAAAACTTTGAATTTTTCTTGAATCAATAAAAAAGTAGAATTTAGGTTTCTAGTTCAAATTAAATGTCTAATTAGCAATATGTGCTTTAATTCAGTGCAACACAGTGTGACTACATATATCACAAATTGTATGTTTTATATATGTAACTGTAGAATGTGTTTGGCTTTTTAAATTCACTTTGTCTCAATGTTTTAGTCAGTTTACACTTCTATAACAAAATACCATAGACTGGGTGACTTCAACAACAAACATTTATTTCTCACATTTCTGGAGGCTGAGAAGTCCAAGGTTAAGGTGCTGAAAGATTTGGTGTCTGGTGAGGGCCTGTTTCTGGTTCATAGACAGTCAATTTCTTGCTACAGCTTCACATGCTGCAAAGAGGGTGAAAGAGCTCTCTGAGATCCCTTTGATAAGGACCTTAGTCTCATTCATCAGGGCTCTACCCTTTTGACCTAATTACTACCAACAGCCCCACTTCCTAGTACTATCACGTTGGGTATAAACATTTTAAAACATGAATTTTGAGGAAACTCAAATACTCAGTCTACTGCACCTAGATAAAGAGATGTTGCTGCATTTGCATTCTAATTCTGCTATTTGTATCTCTATTGTTTTATCTATTATTTTATTCTTATGACTTTTCTTTCTTATCCTACTTTCCATCTTGATTTACAATGATTGATTCCTTATTTCCTCATTTACAATCCATAATATGTTTCTAATTGATTCTTAAGGCTCTTTAATAACCTAACCACAACTGCATTTCCAAACAGATTTTCCATTTTTTCCCAACATACAATTTGTATCAGTCAAGGCTATGTTATTTATCTTTCTCTTACTTCTAGTCCCTTTAGTATATGAGGAGCTTTCTTTTGTCTAAACTTCCATTGCCCACAGACTCACCCTTGAGCAGTTAGCTCATTGCTTCACAGGCTTTCATTTTCTTGTTTCGTTGTCTTGCTTTTTTCTTTTTGAGATAAATTCACATGCTATGCATTTCACATTTTTTAAATGTACAATTAAATGATTTTTGCTATATTCACAAAGTAGTGCAACCATCACCATTAACTAATTCCAGAACATTTTCATCATTCTAAAAAAAAAAGAAGAAAACCTACTCCCATTAGTAGTCACTTTTCACTCCTTCTGCCTACCAGCTCCTGAAAACCATGAATCTACTCTCCAACTTTTTTTCCCAAGATTGTTTTGACTATTGAGGATCTCTTACACTTTCATGTGAATTTTAGGGTAAATTTCCAAAAAAAAAAGTCAACTGGGATTTTGATAAGGATTGCCTGTGGATAAATCTGGAGATAAATCTGGAAATACTACCATCTTAACAATATTGTCTTATAATCCATAAATACAGAAGTCTTTCCATTTATTTATGCCCTCTTTAATTTCTTTCAACAATATTTTATAGTTTTCAATATGCAAGTCTAACACTTGTTTTGAAGAAATTATCCTGAGTTTTAGTTTTGAATCTGTAACACAAGTATAAATTTCTAATATAAGGTATGTCTTTTTTTTCCTTCTAAACTCATTGTGCAATCACGAGTTCTTACATTGGTTTTTAAAATTCAAATAAGTACATTCCATTAAAGTTAACTGCTTTTTCCTAAAATATGACATTTCATAGCCGGCACACATGATTTCCTACACTATGTCTTTGCTCTCTCTTCTTCCTGCTTAGAATGACTTACCTCCCCAACTCTGCTGACAGAATCCTTAGAAGTTTTAAGATCTTGGTTAACTGTTATCTTGCTCATGAAACACTCTCGCCATCTCTTCCTCTCAATATTTTATTCATTCTTAAAATATAGCTAATTGCAACACATTTTAATAAGATGTCATAATTGCATATGATAGTTACTTTGGTGTATATGTCATTGCCCCTGTCAGAATATAAGGAAATTAGGGGGATCTTCTTAGTCACCTTCCTGTACCGATACATCTTAGCTTATTACCTGCAAATTAGAATTGTTCAACTCATTACTATTGCATAAATATGAATAATGCAAACAAAAAAAGTGATTACTAAGATACTGAATCATCATTTAGTTTAATAAGCAACTTAACCAATTTAATTTGCTGCTGTATTCTGTTTCTAATTATTCCCTCTCCTACACCCTCGTTACAAACCCTCAGAAAGTTTTCTCAACCATCACTGTGTAAGAGACTGTGCTTTACTGAGCCACATAGCCTTGGTTCACATATCTCTTGAAATAATGCAAGAGGAAATGATTATTTCTTACCCCCTTTTAAAGTTCTATTTATCCAGATTGGAAAAGAGGTTCAAGTTGACACTCTTCAGTCTAATTAACTTACTTTAACTGGCTTCAACTCCATGGTGCTAATCTATGATTTATCGGAAAGCATCTAAGCTGAGGTACAAGTGTAATGTTTTTAAATCTGCCTTAAGCACAATCACTTGAATGGCAAACATCAAATAGTGTTCAAATTGGGAAGCAAATAAAGAAACCAAAGATAAG
>NW_007211599.1:0-2069 GCF_000164805.1 Carlito syrichta | reverse complement strand
GGCAGAAGGCTCTCCTGAACCCAGCAGGTCGATACTGGGCCAGCTGAGTGTGTGCCACTGCACTCCAGCCTGGATGATGGAGTGAGACTCCAACTCAAAAAAAAAAGTATAGCAATTCTACTCCAAGTATCTTACTATGAAACACTCTGGGAAATCTATATCTATTGTAAACATTTTATCACTTCTTCCCTAATTTATAAATTATACCAAAACCCTGATATCTAAATACATTAAAGAAAGTGAATGAGGATGCCTACACCCTTTTATTGCTCATGACAACTAATCAAGTCAATGTCTAAATGACTTATAGGATACCTGAATATTGACAAACACACCCTCTCTGTGGATAGTTCTCCATGCTCTGCTGAGTTTGATTGTTGATAGCTGTTAAAAATCACCCAACTAGACAAGTCCACTGAAATAGGGAAGCTCATTTATACCTATACACCCACAGAACAGCACTCAAACACCAAATCTTGCCTGATTTGTTCTGGCCAAAAACACAGGAGGAAGAGGTCTGGGTCTTGTATTCTTGGTCACAAAATCACCATTACAAGTTTGGTTCTGCCCATAGGTTTTAGTCACCTCATAAAATTGAGATGGATTTGGAAGCACTTTGCTCTATCAGAGCTTTCCATCAGCAGATCTACCCAACATCAAATATACCTGTGATGACTCTCAAGAGGGTAGCTAATAAACAAGATAAAATCTTCCTTTCGTGAACTTCAAGGGGTAATATCATTAAAACATGAAGTTACATATTAATAAAAGAGTCATTTAGTTTATTACAAAGGCATACCAAATAGTCACAGCAAACACAAAACATGGCCAAAATCAATAAACTGAAGAGTTTTATTTATTCACTTTTATTTGCAGTGAGCTTTACCAACTGTCAGTTAAAAAAAAACTTTGAATTTTTCTTGAATCAATAAAAAAGTAGAATTTAGGTTTCTAGTTCAAATTAAATGTCTAATTAGCAATATGTGCTTTAATTCAGTGCAACACAGTGTGACTACATATATCACAAATTGTATGTTTTATATATGTAACTGTAGAATGTGTTTGGCTTTTTAAATTCACTTTGTCTCAATGTTTTAGTCAGTTTACACTTCTATAACAAAATACCATAGACTGGGTGACTTCAACAACAAACATTTATTTCTCACATTTCTGGAGGCTGAGAAGTCCAAGGTTAAGGTGCTGAAAGATTTGGTGTCTGGTGAGGGCCTGTTTCTGGTTCATAGACAGTCAATTTCTTGCTACAGCTTCACATGCTGCAAAGAGGGTGAAAGAGCTCTCTGAGATCCCTTTGATAAGGACCTTAGTCTCATTCATCAGGGCTCTACCCTTTTGACCTAATTACTACCAACAGCCCCACTTCCTAGTACTATCACGTTGGGTATAAACATTTTAAAACATGAATTTTGAGGAAACTCAAATACTCAGTCTACTGCACCTAGATAAAGAGATGTTGCTGCATTTGCATTCTAATTCTGCTATTTGTATCTCTATTGTTTTATCTATTATTTTATTCTTATGACTTTTCTTTCTTATCCTACTTTCCATCTTGATTTACAATGATTGATTCCTTATTTCCTCATTTACAATCCATAATATGTTTCTAATTGATTCTTAAGGCTCTTTAATAACCTAACCACAACTGCATTTCCAAACAGATTTTCCATTTTTTCCCAACATACAATTTGTATCAGTCAAGGCTATGTTATTTATCTTTCTCTTACTTCTAGTCCCTTTAGTATATGAGGAGCTTTCTTTTGTCTAAACTTCCATTGCCCACAGACTCACCCTTGAGCAGTTAGCTCATTGCTTCACAGGCTTTCATTTTCTTGTTTCGTTGTCTTGCTTTTTACTTTTTGAGATAAATTCACATGCTATGCATTTCACATTTTTTAAATGTACAATTAAATGATTTTTGCTATATTCACAAAGTAGTGCAACCATCACCATTAACTAATTCCAGAACATTTTCATCATTCTAAAAAAAAAAGAAGAAAACCTACTCCCATTAGTAGTCACTTTTCACTCCTTCTGCCTACCAGCTCCTGAAA
>NW_007211598.1:0-765 GCF_000164805.1 Carlito syrichta | reverse complement strand
AAAATATGACATTTCATAGCCGGCACACATGATTCCTACACTATGTCTTGCTCTCTCTCTCCTGCTTAGAATGACTTACCTCCCCAACTCTGCTGACAGAATCCTTAGAAGTTTTAAGATCTTGGTTAACTGTTATCTTGCTCATGAAACACTCTCGCCATCTCTTCCTCTCAATATTTTATTCATTCTTAAAATATAGCTAATTGCAACACATTTTAATAAGATGTCATAATTGCATATGATAGTTACTTTGGTGTATATGTCATTGCCCCTGTCAGAATATAAGGAAATTAGGGGGATCTTCTTAGTCACCTTCCTGTACCGATACATCTTAGCTTATTACCTGCAAATTAGAATTGTTCAACTCATTACTATTGCATAAATATGAATAATGCAAACAAAAAAAGTGATTACTAAGATACTGAATCATCATTTAGTTTAATAAGCAACTTAACCAATTTAATTTGCTGCTGTATTCTGTTTCTAATTATTCCCTCTCCTACACCCTCGTTACAAACCCTCAGAAAGTTTTCTCAACCATCACTGTGTAAGAGACTGTGCTTTACTGAGCCACATAGCCTTGGTTCACATATCTCTTGAAATAATGCAAGAGGAAATGATTATTTCTTACCCCCTTTTAAAGTTCTATTTATCCAGATTGGAAAAGAGGTTCAAGTTGACACTCTTCAGTCTAATTAACTTACTTTAACTGGCTTCAACTCCATGGTGCTAATCTATGATTTATCGGAAAGCATCTAAGCTGAG
>NW_007211597.1:0-800 GCF_000164805.1 Carlito syrichta | reverse complement strand
ATATTTTATTCATTCTTAAAATATAGCTAATTGCAACACATTTTAATAAGATGTCATAATTGCATATGATAGTTACTTTGGTGTATATGTCATTGCCCCTGTCAGAATATAAGGAAATTAGGGGGATCTTCTTAGTCACCTTCCTGTACCGATACATCTTAGCTTATTACCTGCAAATTAGAATTGTTCAACTCATTACTATTGCATAAATATGAATAATGCAAACAAAAAAAGTGATTACTAAGATACTGAATCATCATTTAGTTTAATAAGCAACTTAACCAATTTAATTTGCTGCTGTATTCTGTTTCTAATTATTCCCTCTCCTACACCCTCGTTACAAACCCTCAGAAAGTTTTCTCAACCATCACTGTGTAAGAGACTGTGCTTTACTGAGCCACATAGCCTTGGTTCACATATCTCTTGAAATAATGCAAGAGGAAATGATTATTTCTTACCCCCTTTTAAAGTTCTATTTATCCAGATTGGAAAAGAGGTTCAAGTTGACACTCTTCAGTCTAATTAACTTACTTTAACTGGCTTCAACTCCATGGTGCTAATCTATGATTTATCGGAAAGCATCTAAGCTGAGGTACAAGTGTAATGTTTTTAAATCTGCCTTACGCACAATCACTTGAATGGCAAACATCAGATAGTGTTCAAATTGGGAAGCAAATAAAGAAACCAAAGATAAGAATTCTTAGCTGTTTGTTCCATTAGCTAAAACAGTACAAATGACCCAGCTATCATGCCAGCATTGTATGCTTTCTAAGGTCTTTCTCCAGAAAGAAAGATTAATC
>NW_007211596.1:0-753 GCF_000164805.1 Carlito syrichta | reverse complement strand
GGCAAATCTATTTAAACTCAGAGTGACACCAGAGAGCCAATTTTATCTTTAATGTCACAAGCTCTTCTCTTACTGCTAAAACGACCTCCTCAAAAGCACTAACTTCACTTTCTAAATTTCACTCTATAATCTCGTGAGTAACTAATGCAATAAAAACATTCCTAGATAACTGATCAGCAAAGGTTGCTGTGTGGACTTCCTTAGATAAAGCTACAGCTGAAACTGTTACTGAAGTAGCAATAGTTATCAAAGCTGTAATTTCTAAAATTAAAGAAGCCAAAAATCTTTTCTGTCTTTCCAAAAGGGAACTAACCTCATGCAGTGTCTTTAAACCATATTCATCATACCAACGAGATGACAAATGTACAGGAATCATAAAATAAGGTGACTGCTTAAGAATAACAAAACCTTTGTTAAAGGTACTAATGAAACAATTAGTTAAAATACACTTAGTACAAGACACCTTATAAACATTGTTATGATACTCAATGTTGACAGTTTGGTACTCATTCCATACTAAAAACACATAAGAAGACTGTAAGCATGCCCTAATGTGATACAGCTGAGTTTGTCCAACAGGCCTAGACAGGCTGACTGGTTGAAGGGCTGTGAGTTCTCTCCACAAATGAGGCTGAATGGCTTGTCTGATTCCAATTTTAAATGAAAATATTGGGGGTACCCATCCACTGGAGTGCCTTCTAGTTGCAGCAAGTGTAGAGCCATTAAAATCCCAGTCACTAATATATAGTCTTG
>NW_007211595.1:0-741 GCF_000164805.1 Carlito syrichta | reverse complement strand
TGTCTTACTGCTAAAACTACCTCCTCAAAAGCACTAACTTCACTTTCTAAATTTCACTCTATAATCTCCTGAGTAACTAATGCAATAAAAACATTCCTAGATAACTGATCAGCAAAGGTTGCTGTGTGGACTTCCTTAGATAAAGCTACAGCTGAAACTGTTACTGAAGTAGCAATAGTTATCAAAGCTGTAATTTCTAAAATTAAAGAAGCCAAAAATCTTTTCTGTCTTTCCAAAAGGGAACTAACCTCATGCAGTGTCTTTAAACCATATTCATCATACCAACGAGATGACAAATGTACAGGAATCATAAAATAAGGTGACTGCTTAAGAATAACAAAACCTTCATTAAAGGTACTAATGAAACAATTAGTTAAAATACACTTAGTACAAGACACCTTATAAACATTGTTATGATACTCAATGTTGACAGTTTGGTACTCATTCCATACTAAAAACACATAAGAAGACTGTAAGCATGCCCTAATGTGATACAGCTGAGTTTGTCCAACAGGCCTAGACAGGCTGACTGGTTGAAGGGCTGTGAGTTCTCTCCACAAATGAGGCTGAATGGCTTGTCTGATTCCAATTTTAAATGAAAATATTGGGGGGTACCCATCCACTGGAGTGCCTTCTAGTTGCAGCAAGTGTAGAGCCATTAAAATCCCAGTCACTAATATATAGTCTTTCACTGGTACAGGATAGTCCACCTTTCAGTTATAAGCACAGTCTCTCCATTTC
>NW_007211594.1:0-824 GCF_000164805.1 Carlito syrichta | reverse complement strand
TTAGATAAAGCTACAGCTGAAACTGTTACTGAAGTAGCAATAGTATCAAAGCTGTAATTCTAAAATTAAAGAAGCCAAAAATCTTTTCTGTCTTCCAAAAGGGAACTAACCTCATGCAGTGTCTTTAAACCATATCATCATACCAACGAGATGACAAATGTACAGGAATCATAAAATAAGGTGACTGCTTAAGAATAACAAAACCTTCATTAAAGGTACTAATGAAACAATTAGTTAAAATACACTTAGTACAAGACACCTTATAAACATTGTTATGATACTCAATGTTGACAGTTTGGTACTCATTCCATACTAAAAACACATAAGAAGACTGTAAGCATGCCCTAATGTGATACAGCTGAGTTTGTCCAACAGGCCTAGACAGGCTGACTGGTTGAAGGGCTGTGAGTTCTCTCCACAAATGAGGCTGAATGGCTTGTCTGATTCCAATTTTAAATGAAAATATTGGGGGTACCCATCCACTGGAGTGCCTTCTAGTTGCAGCAAGTGTAGAGCCATTAAAATCCCAGTCACTAATATATAGTCTTTCACTGGGTACAGGATAGTCCACCTTTCAGTTATAAGCACAGTCTCTCCATTTCAGGAAGCCAGCATCTCGCCGGACGAGTGACCAGTTCTTTTTGTATCATTGAAGGGGCAAGCAGGTATGCTGAGAGGCGATGAATCTCTAATCGCACAGCTAGGGGTGGTTCCCCCAGGCATTAACATCTCCAGTCACCAACTGTCCTTGATATTGTCCTGATGAGGGCTATTTGTTCTCAGAGACTTAAAGGTGGACATTAAGCAAGAAGCTTGGTAATTAT
>NW_007211593.1:0-2047 GCF_000164805.1 Carlito syrichta | reverse complement strand
CCAAGCTGCTGCCCTAGCTGACAGAAGCAAATGTCAGACTCAAGATTTACGTTGGGTTTCTTTGTAATGGCTAGGCTTAATGATTATAACTTTTGAAAGCTTATTGTTATCAATGTGATTGAAAATTTAAATGACTTTTTAAATAACCTTTAAATAAGTTGTCCTGCTTAGCCATTTGTCTTAGTCATTCCTGTTGATTTCGTATTTGGAGATTTGCCCTCTACTTCCAAGTGTAATACCACATCCATGGGTTTTCACAGCACTCCTAATTGCCATAATGGGACTAAGATTTTGGGTTATGAATGTTAATGCTTCATAAACAAATTTCTGAATGATCTTCATATACTGAATTCCTGGCCAAATAAATTGCCTCTTCATAACCTGTGTCCCCATTCTCTTCTTAAACATGTGGGGCGTTTTTTTAAAGTTTGGCTCAAGGATTACTGATTGGGACATCATTTAAGTATTTTGTACTTCCATAGCAAATCTTCAAATGTTTAAAGAAATGGCAAATTGGAAGAGCCCTCTACAACACTAGTTATTCTGACCTCAGATTCACCTCTCCTCCCTCTCCCCAGTGGCTGCCCTGTGTCCTTGAATACAGCATCTAAACATTTCTGCCTTTTAGTTTCAAAACATCTAAAAGTTGTTTTTACCAAATGACGTTGATTATTGAATAAAAAAATCGATAAGAGCAAAATATGAGTATATATTATATACTGTAGGTCGACAGTTATTATCTAATATTTTATGTCGATAAACCAAATCTTTAAGAAAATTACCTAAAACTATCTGCATGATTTCAAACAAGAAAAAGAAAATGAGAAGTTAAAATGCTCTAAATAATCTAATCTCACTGTGGCGTCAGTCGTTCATAATTTGATTGAAATCTTGGTGTTGGTACAACCAAACAAAATTCCTGTGGCCTGGGAGTAATGTAGGGTTTCAGGCTCTTGAATATAGCACAGGAAGTAAAGGCCCAATTATATACTCACACCTGGCTAACTCCTGCCTCCTTTGCCACTGGCGGGCCATAAATGCTGCTTGAGAATTTACTGCACTATTCACTTTTCATGCCTCTACCTTTGTTGTCTTCAACATAAAGGAATTTTATGGGTCTTTGAGTTGAATTTTAGAAATATAGGGGACAAAGTGGAAATTAGACCTAACTCTAACCTGCACTTTAATTATGTCGGATAAATCATTTACATTATTGATGCTGTACAACTTGAGGGTGATTCCTAACTTCACTTGAGTGGTTAATGTAGTCCTCTGTATTTAGTATTTCCTTGCTATTTTCAGACTTTGTGGCAATGTGGTAATTTGGGTCATAATATATAAAAAAAAATCTTAATTCTGAAGCTGCTTTTTTGCTATAGATACCCATCATTTTAGAGAATCTTTACTCAGTTATTTTTACTGGAGTTCTCTGTGCTATGATTAGAACAAGAAGATTTGAGAAAGTTTAACTTGGCATGGCAGAGAAGCAGCTGAGCAGAAAAATATTTGGTGAAAAAAGAATCAAATGAACAGGATGCTCAAGAGTGAAGTTCAGCAGAAGCAAGAAAATAAAACAAGGCGCCTGTGTTATGTCTTTTCCACAGTTTATGTTTGGGGTTTTATACCGGAAATGCCTTAGGTGTGTATTTAATGGTAGCAGAGAAAGACAGTAATGGCATGGTGACTTAACTTTCTTTATTTTTTCTTAAATGAAAAGATTCAGTCGTGTCTGTGTCATCCTGAGTTTTTTTTACTCAAGTCTCCAAAGAAGATGGCCTTATTAATTTTAATATTTCATTGGAGACTAACAATCTCAGAAGAATAGATTGCTGCACAATTGAACTGTATCTCGAGATGTTTCTAAATGAAAACCTTGTCAAATATTTTATTTTCCTTCTGTGTTTCAATATTTGAATTGTCATCTAGTAGAATGACTTTAGTATGCTTGATTTACCAGTGCTGCTAAAATGAAGTTGGTTTTTATGTTATTTGTAGGGTAGTCATACTTGTAGAATTAATTCTTAAAGCAAAAATTTTACAGCAAGAC
>NW_007211592.1:0-757 GCF_000164805.1 Carlito syrichta | reverse complement strand
AACTTGGCATGGCAGAGAAGCAGCTGAGCAGAAAAATATTGGTGAAAAAGAATCAAATGACAGGATGCTCAAGAGTGAAGTTCAGCAGAAGCAAGAAAATAAAACAAGGCGCCTGTGTTATGTCTTTTCCACAGTTTATGTTTGGGGTTTTATACCGGAAATGCCTTAGGTGTGTATTTAATGGTAGCAGAGAAAGACAGTAATGGCATGGTGACTTAACTTTCTTTATTTTTTCTTAAATGAAAAGATTCAGTCGTGTCTGTGTCATCCTGAGTTTTTTTTACTCAAGTCTCCAAAGAAGATGGCCTTATTAATTTTAATATTTCATTGGAGACTAACAATCTCAGAAGAATAGATTGCTGCACAATTGAACTGTATCTCGAGATGTTTCTAAATGAAAACCTTGTCAAATATTTTATTTTCCTTCTGTGTTTCAATATTTGAATTGTCATCTAGTAGAATGACTTTAGTATGCTTGATTTACCAGTGCTGCTAAAATGAAGTTGGTTTTTATGTTATTTGTAGGGTAGTCATACTTGTAGAATTAATTCTTAAAGCAAAAATTTTACAGCAAGACTTGATGTTTTGTGAAAGACTTGATGTTATCTTATTATGACCATCCAACATGAGTTGGGGCTGTTTAAATTAGAAAGATTAAAGTCTTTAAATGTCATTTTTAAACTTAAATTTCTTGTTTTAGCTGAGTGGTTTGGACATACCTTCGGAAGTGTAAGTAATAGGTGTATCCTTTGGATTT
>NW_007211591.1:0-777 GCF_000164805.1 Carlito syrichta | reverse complement strand
GAGTTTTTTTTACTCAAGTCTCCAAAGAAGATGCATATTAATTTAATATTTCATTGGAGACTAACAATCTCAGAAGAATAGATTGCTGCACAATTGAACTGTATCTCGAGATGTTTCTAAATGAAAACCTTGTCAAATATTTTATTTTTCCTTCTGTGTTTCAATATTTGAATTGTCATCTAGTAGAATGACTTTAGTATGCTTGATTTACCAGTGCTGCTAAAATGAAGTTGGTTTTTATGTTATTTGTAGGGTAGTCATACTTGTAGAATTAATTCTTAAAGCAAAAATTTTACAGCAAGACCTGATGTTTTGTGAAAGACTTGATGTTATCTTATTATGACCATCCAACATGAGTTGGGGCTGTTTAAATTAGAAAGATTAAAGTCTTTAAATGTCATTTTTAAACTTAAATTTCTTGTTTTAGCTGAGTGGTTTGGACATACCTTCGGAAGTGTAAGTAATAGGTGTATCCTTTGGATTTTAAAAAGTATTATGAATAATGTGGTGTTCTCCAAATGGCTTTCTTGGTTAGAAGTACAACACATTTCTGCTTTTGTAATTTAGTGTTCCCTGGAAACCATGGGCCAAGTACTGAATTAATTGTCTTGGATGTCTTACCACTTACAGACAGTAGTTGTGTATAAATGCATCTTATGAAATGCTGACTGAATTTGAGCTGTTGAGTTCTGTTGCTGGGACATGCTAAGGGTTGTCTGGTAGATAAATGAATAAAGCATCAAATGAGAGGTGAGAACAATTGCATTAGTTGGTGCT
>NW_007211590.1:0-651 GCF_000164805.1 Carlito syrichta | reverse complement strand
CCTGGGAAGGAAGCCAAGCCCCTACCCCAGCACCAATGAGGCTCTCCTTCCTGAGCCCTGAGTTCTGTGGGACCACCTGCTGCCTCATTCAGCCCAAGTGAGGATGACAAAGCACCTAGAGATCATTAAGAGCAGAGCTGTTGCTATGTTGCTAACACGTGGCTGCTGCTTTCTTTATGCACTCTTTCAAGTTGGGTTTGAAGAGGAGCAAGATTTATCAAAATGCTGTAATTTGAGAATAAGGAGATAGCATATTTTCTTATCTATCCTTTACCCTAACACACACACACACACACACACACACACACACGCACACACACACACACACCCTTATAAACTGTCTTTAAGAAAGAGAATATACATGTAAGCAATCTCCAGGCCCTAAAGTTTCTGAGCTGCCCAGTATCTAACCCACGGTGACCCTACTTGGCCTTGGCATCAGGCGGCAGCTATAAACATTCTGCTGCTTCTGGCTGCGGCGAATACTGGTGCTGTCGGGGCATGTCTACCACAGCCAGCCTCAGCCTTGCCACCCTCCCTTAACCATTGCTGGCAACTTCCTGCGCCCACTGTGCACACGCCCCATGCTGCTGAAGCTGGCTCCTGAGGGCCAGGCCAACCGACTCTCCATCCTTGGCAGGCAGCTACTCA
>NW_007211589.1:0-846 GCF_000164805.1 Carlito syrichta | reverse complement strand
TTCATTAATGAGAAAAATAAGTTAGTTCCATATTCATTTCTCTTAAAATAACTGTTTTCTAAAGTTCCCTTTAGAAGTAGAATCAACACTCAATTATTTGTGCTACTGGAGGAGAGAAGAGAACCAGATAAAACAATAGATAATCACAAACTGTTTGTTTAGTGAAAAAGGACTGAATTTTGTGGAACAGGGCTTATTTATGGACCATCTACTCCTCTCTTACTGTAAAGTTTATGGAGCAGGATTTAACCAATGCCAAGCTACATAGTGATATGTATCATTGCCATGGAATTTCCCTCACTGGCCCTTCCCACTGTGTATCCAAGCCTTCACTTGTAGCATAGATTGCCTATCACGATAGATGGTTTATGAAAGGTAGGATTTGCTCACCCATAATCCAGATTCACTTTAATATCATGCATGAAAGCTCTACCTAGACTCAGTGGAAGAAGTTGTATTAAATATATTGCCTTTCTATTTGACTTTGGAATTAAATTTCTCTATAAATATCATATCAAGCCCCTAAGAGATAGTTTTCTTAGATAAAGAAATCCTGTGAGTATATGGAAGGAAAGTGAAAATGGAAATCCTAAATGCCATCAATGTATCCCAATGAGAAACACCAAACCTACCAGAAAGACACAAGAGTTCTACTTTCTCCTATCATTTGATATTCATTTCTTTCCTTTCCCCTCAAAAAGTGAACTTAGAAAGTCCAATTGCAGTGTATCACAGACTCATGCTAACAAATGACTGCCCAAAAGGTTACATCTTCAAAAATATCGTGATGAGGAGGAATGCAAATAATAAGTCTCTAAAACTATTTCCCCTGTTGCTGAATGCATT
>NW_007211588.1:0-718 GCF_000164805.1 Carlito syrichta | reverse complement strand
CTCGATGGGCAGCATGGTTGGTTCCACACTTTTGATATTGTGAATAGAGTTGCAACAAACATGTATGTGCAGGTATCTTTTTGGTAGAGTGACTTGAGTTCCACCAGGTATATTCCCAGTTGGGGCATTGCTGGGTTAATGTGGAAGATCTATTTCTAGTTTTTTCAGAAATCGCTACAATCTTCCAAAGAGGTGGCACTAGTTTGCATTCCCACCAGCAGTGTAGAAGTATTCCTTTTTCTCTGCATCCTCACCAGCATCTGTTGTTTTATTAATGATGGCCATTCTTACTGGAATTACGTGGTATCTCAATGTGGTTTTGGTTGGCATTTCTATGATGATTAGTGAGGTGAGCACTTTTTCATGTGTCTGTTGGCTGCCTCTATATCTTCTTTTGAGAAGTGTCTATTCATGTCTTTTGCCCACTTTTTAATGGGGCTTTGTAGATCCTAGATGTTAGGCCTTTGTCAGATATACAGTTGGCAAATATTTTTTCCCATTCTGTGTGCTGTCTCCCTGCTCTCTTGATGATTTCTTTTGCTTTGCAGAAGCTTGTCAGTTTGATGAGGTACCACTTGTCTATCTTATCTCTTATGGTATGGACACTTGGGATTTTGATCAGGAATTGGTTGCCAGTTCCAATTCCCATAAGGGTGGATCCTGCATTTTCTAAGATTCTTATAGTTTGAGGTTTTACGTTTAGGTCTTTGATCCATTT
>NW_007211587.1:0-667 GCF_000164805.1 Carlito syrichta | reverse complement strand
TCATCAATTAATACAACACACATTTACTCAACACCTACTACATTCTGAGCTCTATTCTAGGCTCCAGCACTCTTGTGTTGAAAGGATAGATTAGTTCCTTACTCTATTGCATATTCTAGGAAAGATTTTATTTGCTCAGACTAAGAAGTGGATGGAACAGCAAAGTCGTCTGAAAAAGAGAAAGATGAAAAAAATAAAAACACAACATGCTGAAGAAGTGGAGAAAATAACCCTTAAAATAATTCAGTTACTTACTGAATAAATATTTATTTGGTAACTTCTTTGTGCTAGAAAATGAAAAAAATGGAGAAAAAAAATCTGAGCGTTTTCGAGAAGAGAATTAGTGTGATATCGATACACAGACCTTGAAAAAAATTAGAACTCCTTGTAATAATCTGTTATAAGATGAAATTCACACAAAGTCAATGTAAAAGGTTAAAAGATTAGTTGGCACAAATGGTCGATAATTCATGTGTATATCAAGTTTGGCACCAGCTTAGGCCCTGGCACTAGAGAAAACGACGCTTCATATAGGGTATATTGTGAGGGTGGAGGCAGAAAATTCACAATGCAGCTATAGGAGTAGACTCCAGGGGGCGAAAAAGCAGGGTCCATGAAAAGAAGGCAACCTCTGAGCCAGTGTGGAGAGGTGCAAAGGACCTTGCAG
>NW_007211586.1:0-749 GCF_000164805.1 Carlito syrichta | reverse complement strand
CTAATGCACTGTGTAAGGTGCTCTGAATGCCTCTAAGTCATTTTCCTTGACTTTCTGTCTTCTGTTTTCTAAACAGGGAAAACTTTTCCCCAGACTTCCTCCATTTCACCATTTGTTCTCCAGGTCTGATTTATTCCTCTCTCTGAGCATGGTGAGGCTTAGGCTTTAGAGTCAGACTGCTTAGGAGTGACTCTTGGCTGTTCCTCTCTCTGGCTTGGCCACCGCAAGCAGTTTAGCTTTTTTTTTTTTTTTTGAGTTGGAGTCTCACTCTGTCACCCAGGCTGGAGTGCAGTGGCACGCTTATAGCCACCACAGCCTCGATCTGCTGAGCTCAAGTGATCCTTTTACCTCAGCCTTCCAAGTAGCTGGAACTATATGTGCACCACCATGCCCAGCTCATTTTTTGATTTATTGTAGAGACAAGTCTTACCAAGCTGTCCTTGCTGATCTCAAACCCCTGGTTTCAGGCAGTCCTCTCACTTCTGTCTCCCACAGTGCTGGGACCACAAGCATGCCTGGCCCCGCACTTCTAAAAGGGTTAGAAGTGAAAACAGGATCTCCCTCCCTCCCTGAACTTTAGTGAGGAGTAAATGTTATAAAGCAAGTAAAGCATAATGTGACTTAAAATAATAAATGCTCATTATGTTGTTACTATTCCTTCTACGATTATATATTTAGTTTTTTTCATCTAATAGAAGGTGAGGTGGCAGCTTTTACTCTAACCCTGCCATCACTTCCCATTTCTCTTC
>NW_007211585.1:0-730 GCF_000164805.1 Carlito syrichta | reverse complement strand
TTTTGTAAAGAAAACTGGTTAAGTATAAGTAGAACCATATTTTGAAGAAGACTGTACTATTTCCTAAAATGAGCAAATGAGATGTTTGAAGGCTGCATCTAGTGAGAGCATCTGTGGGCCGTTTTCCCCATTTTTCAGAGAAATAGTAATATTGGGATAATGATTATTTGACTTAGAGCTATATAATTTTTATGAAAGGACCTTTTGGAGACGGTCCTGGCTGATTTCTCCCATTTCTTTGGATGACGAAGCTGAAACTAAGAAGCTGCCCACAGTTGCCCTGCTGGTTAGTAGAAGGGCTGACACTGTGGTGCCGGCTTCCTGATTTCAGAGTCCTTTCTTCTCCACCTGTCACACTTTTCCAAATGATTAGAATCTGTGTCTCCATGTCTTTCAGCATGGTGTCTCTGTAGTTAGAGTCCCAGAGAAGGGCAGCTTTTTAATGATATAAAATGGATCCCACAATCACTTATAAATAGGTTTCTGATATTTACATCTTGTTCTCTGTAGGCAGGTAATTCTGCTTCAAGTAATGATAAAACAGAGGTAGATCTTTAGTATCTACCTTTCCATTTTTAGATCTTAGTGTAAACATTAAACTTAAGGAAAATGCCAGTCTTTCATTTCCAACCTATAAAATATGGCTGAATTGGCTAGTATTTATGGGGAGCAGGTATGGGGTGACATGTGGGGGAGACCAGTCTCTGCCTTCTTTCTTGACCTGCCCCTT
>NW_007211584.1:0-1572 GCF_000164805.1 Carlito syrichta | reverse complement strand
TCTGATAAGGAAGATTCAGTATTATATGAATTCTTCCCAAGTCTGTGAATTTAATGCAATTCCAATCAAGATCCTAATTAATTTTTTAAGTTTAGAGGTGGGGTGGAAAAGGAGAATTTAGCAAAATTTGTCTGAAATTGATCAAGAATAAGTTTAGAAGAACGTTTTTGAAGAAGTAGTGTTGCAAAGTTGAAATTGCACTATCACATATTAGAATATTTTTATAAGCCTGCAGTAATTAAAACCATATGATAATGACTAAGAATGGAACAAGCTAGAGTCCTGAAAATAAGACATATTAGTCATTTCAGTTTATTGGGGGAAAGCATGAATTACTGAACAAACAGTGCTAGGAAATTGGTTTAGAAATTGCAAGAATATAAAATTAGAGTTGTATTTTATACCATAAGCTAATATTTCAAATGGATAAAATAATGGAAAAAATTCAAATTGGAACAAAAAGTAAGGAAATATACATGTAAATAGTGGAGAATTCTTTCCTACTTTTAACGTTTAACAAAGTATTTCTTCATACATAAGCAATGTAGTTATTAGAGAAAAGAAATATATAAGCAAAAAGAAGAAAAATTACTCAGACTTCTCAGCCAGAAACTATTACTGATAGCATGTTGATTGTATATAGAAGAGCTCTTTTAAATGTAAAGTTAAAGAAATCATATTTAAAAAGTGATTGATTTGACTGCACAAAAAAGTAAATTTGTCAAATACCATCAACAAAATTAAAAGACAGATGTCAAGTGTGAAGGACTATTTAAACCACATGGTAAAAATTTAACACCTTTGATACAATGAAGAACTCTTATAAGTCAATAAGAAAATACCTGAATAGGAAAATAGGCAGTCATGAATAGGGCAGTTTGTTGAGGAAAACATAAAAGCAACCAGTATATGTGTGGAAACATCGTCAATCTCCTCAGTAACCAAAAAAATTGAAAATAAAACAATGAGGTACTTTAAAAAATCTACCCGGTTGGTAAAGCTTTTTAAAAATGATAATGCCAGTGTGGGAGAGGGTCCTGGAAAGAAGTACTATCATTAACTAATACAACTTATATTTCTCTCTAACTTTCCTATCTAAAAAATTTAAAAATAATAAAACAAATTAAATAAATATTGTATGGTGACCATGTATTCCTTTTTAGCTTTAAGGGGAAAAATCAGCTCTTTTTTGTGTTTTTTTCCCCCCCCAAAAATGACCAAAATACCCATTGTTAGTAAGGAGAAATGTAAGCTTATATTACTAGTGGTAGAATAAATCAATATAGCCGTTGTCTAGAGCAGTTTAGAAAGTGTGTTAAAAAACATTCATGATCTAAATACTTTTTCATCAAACAATTTTACTTAAAATAATTTATCCTGGAGAAATTATCAGAGCTGTGCAAGAAGACATATATTCAAGGATATCCTGTGTATACAAGGATATTTATGAAGTTGTAATTTAGAAACAACTTAAGTATTTAAAATAGAAAATTGAGTCATTATACCATATGGCTTATATCCATAATGGAATGCTATACAGCAATTAGGAATGCTTTACCAGATAATAATAAG
>NW_007211583.1:0-653 GCF_000164805.1 Carlito syrichta | reverse complement strand
TTTATTTCAAAATAGTTAAATATTCACAGGAAAATGTAGTACAGCACCAAGAGATCCTGTCTACTCTTCATCCCAGTTATCGCAATCATAACATCTTACAAAAACTGTATCACAGTAGGAAAAAGTGGACCAAGCTTGGTGTCTCATGCCTATAATCCCAGCACTTTGGTGGGCCAAGGCAGGTGGATCACTTGAAGCCACAATTTTGAGAACAGCCTGGGCAACAAAGCAAGACCTCATCTCCACAAAGAAAATTTAAAAATTAGCTGGGCATAGTGGCATGCATCTGTTGTCCAGCTCCTCAGGAGACTGTGGGGGTGAAGATCCCTTGAGCCCATGAGTCTGAGGGTACAGTGAACTATGATTACATCCCTGCACTGCAGCCTTGGTGACAGGGCGAGACTTTGTCTCAAAAAAATAAAAACAATACAATAGCAAAACCACAAAATTGGCAACAGCATAATCTACAAAACTTATTCATATTTCACCAGTTTTACATGCATTTTTCTGTATGTATGTGTGTATATGTGGTTCTAGGCAGATCTGTTACTTGTGTTGATTTATCTAACTACCAGCACAATCAAGATACAGACCTTTTCCATACCCACAAACATCTCCCTCATGCTACCCTTTGTAGTTGCCCTCAATACCCC
>NW_007211582.1:0-744 GCF_000164805.1 Carlito syrichta | reverse complement strand
AAAGAACAGAAATTTATTTCTTATTGTTCTAGAGGCTAGAAAGTCTAAGACTGAGGGCCTCTTATCTGGTGAGAGCTTTCATGTTGCATTATCCCGTAAGGAAGATGGAAGGATAAGAAAATGTGAGAGCAAGAAGGGAAATGGTAACTGAACTCATTCTTTTTGTTAAGAACCCACTCCCATAAAAAACTAACCCACTTTCACAATAATGACATTAATCCATTCATGAAGGCAGAGTCTTCACAATCTAATCACTTTTTAAAGATCTCACCTTTCAACACTGTTACAATGGGTATTAATTTTCCAGCACAGTTTGGGCAAGGTGGCTCAAGCTTATAATCCCAGCACTTTGGGAAGCCAAGGCGAGAGGGTTGCCTGAGCGTGTGAGTTCAAGATCAGCCTGTGAAACATGGTGAGATTTCATCTCTACAATAAATTAAAAAATTAGTTAGTTCCAGTTACTTGGAAGGCTGAGATGGAAGGATCGCCTGAGCCCAGCAGGTTGAGGCTGCGGTGGCTGTGAGTGTGCCACTGCACTCCAACTTGGGAAACAGAGTGAGACTCCAACTCAAAAAATAAATTTCCAGCACATGAATTTTGGGAGATATGTTCAAGCCATAGGATTCTACCCCGACCCTTGAAATTCATGTTCTCACACACAAAATATATTCACTTCATCCCAATACCTCCACATTTTTGACTCTTTTCCAGTACCAACTCAAAATCCGGGTAAGATTTAAGGCA
>NW_007211581.1:0-1262 GCF_000164805.1 Carlito syrichta | reverse complement strand
AGGATAAACCCATTTTGCCGTGTTATATTATTTTTTTAATGTGCTGTTGAATTCAGTTTGCCAATATTTTGTGGAGGATTTTTTAATATGTTCATAAGGGATATTGGTTTGCAGTTTTCTTTTGCTGTTGTTGTGGTGTTTTTTCCTAGCTTTGGTATTAGAGTGACACTGGCCTCATGGAATGCATTAGGGCGAATTCTTCCTCTTTAATTTTGTAGAATAGCTTCAGTAAAATTGGTACCAGTTCTTCTTTGAAGGTCTGGTAGAATTCAGCTGTAAGTCCATCAGGTTTTGGACTTTTTGTTGGGAGACTTCTAATTACTGTTTCATTCTTGCTACTTGTTTTTTGTCTGTTTGTATATGGGGAAAGATAGGGATCAAGTATTTCCATGTCTTTCTAATTCAAGTTTAGAGGACTGATTGTTACTAAGAATGTATCCATTTCCTCTATATTGTCTAGTTTGTTTGCATAGAGGTATTCATAATAATCTTGGATGATTTTTTGAATTTCCATCATATAACTTGTTATGTCTCCATTTTCATTTCTGATTGAGGTAATTTGAATCTTCTTTCTTTGTTTCTTAATTAATCTAGCCATTGGTCTATCAATTTTGTTTATCTTTTCAAAGAATGAATTTATTGTTTCATTGATCCTTTGGTTTTTTTCAATTCAATTTAATTTAGTTCTGTTCTGATTTTTGTTATTCCATCTGCTAGCCTTGGGTTTGGTTGTCCATGTTTTTGCAGTTCCTTGAGGTGTGATGTTAGCTTGTCTATATGTGATTGTTCAGTCTTATTAATGTAGGTCTTAAGCACTATAAATTTCCTGTGAGCATAGCTTTAGCAGTGTCCCACAGGTTTTGATTACTTGTTTCATTGTTGTCATTCATTTTGAGGAAATTTAAAATTTTCATTTTGATTTCATAGTTGACCCACAGATCATTCAGGAGCAGATTGTTTAACTTCCATGTTTGGTTTCATGAGTTCTTCTTGGAGTTAATTTCTAGATTTCTTCTACTGTGGTCTGAGAAGGTGCCTGATATTACTTTGATTTTTTTGAATTTATTGAGAATTGATTTGTGACCTATCATATGGTCTATCTTATCCATTTGCTGATAAGAAAAATGTATATTCTGTAGTTTGGGGGTAAAATATTCTGTAGGTGTCTGTTAGTTCCATTCGCCTTAGGTTCTGGCTTAATTCCAGTGCTTCTTTGTTAACTTTCTGCTTTTATGAACTATCTATTGCTGTCAGTGAAGTGT
>NW_007211580.1:0-1109 GCF_000164805.1 Carlito syrichta | reverse complement strand
GAATAGCTTCAGTAAAATTGGTACCAGTTCTTCTTTGAAGGTCTGGTAGAATTCAGCTGTAAGTCCATCAGGTTTTGGACTTTTTGTTGGGAGACTTCTAATTACTGTTTCATTCTTGCTACTTGTTTTTTGTCTGTTTGTATATGGGGAAAGATAGGGATCAAGTATTTCCATGTCTTTCTAATTCAAGTTTAGAGGACTGATTGTTACTAAGAATGTATCCATTTCCTCTATATTGTCTAGTTTGTTTGCATAGAGGTATTCATAATAATCTTGGATGATTTTTTGAATTTCCATCATATAACTTGTTATGTCTCCATTTTCATTTCTGATTGAGGTAATTTGAATCTTCTTTCTTTGTTTCTTAATTAATCTAGCCATTGGTCTATCAATTTTGTTTATCTTTTCAAAGAATGAATTTATTGTTTCATTGATCCTTTGGTTTTTTTCAATTCAATTTAATTTAGTTCTGTTCTGATTTTTGTTATTCCATCTGCTAGCCTTGGGTTTGGTTGTCCATGTTTTTGCAGTTCCTTGAGGTGTGATGTTAGCTTGTCTATATGTGATTGTTCAGTCTTATTAATGTAGGTCTTAAGCACTATAAATTTCCTGTGAGCATAGCTTTAGCAGTGTCCCACAGGTTTTGATTACTTGTTTCATTGTTGTCATTCATTTTGAGGAAATTTAAAATTTTCATTTTGATTTCATAGTTGACCCACAGATCATTCAGGAGCAGATTGTTTAACTTCCATGTTTGGTTTCATGAGTTCTTCTTGGAGTTAATTTCTAGATTTCTTCTACTGTGGTCTGAGAAGGTGCCTGATATTACTTTGATTTTTTTGAATTTATTGAGAATTGATTTGTGACCTATCATATGGTCTATCTTATCCATTTGCTGATAAGAAAAATGTATATTCTGTAGTTTGGGGGTAAAATATTCTGTAGGTGTCTGTTAGTTCCATTCGCCTTAGGTTCTGGCTTAATTCCAGTGCTTCTTTGTTAACTTTCTGCTTTTATGAACTATCTATTGCTGTCAGTGAAGTGTGGAAGTCTCCCACTATTATTGTATTGCTATGTCTCTCTCTCTTTTTTTTTTTTTTTGAGTTGGA
>NW_007211579.1:0-1141 GCF_000164805.1 Carlito syrichta | reverse complement strand
AACATTCTTCACAGTTCACCCCTTATAAAGCATCAGGAAGCTTGGAGCTGGGTTGGCTCAGCAGGGAAGCCACTGCTGAATGCTTGCTCCTATCACTTGGGGACAAGATTCAGTTTTGGGCTCTCTGGGATCAGCTGTTCCCTCCCCGTAGGTGGTATCCAGTCTCTGGGGCCCAGGAGAGGGGGTGTGGCAGATGAGCATGAACTCTGCACCCAGGGGCCAGGTCAAGGTGATCAAGTTTCTCCCAGTCAGAAACTCCATCACCCCTGGCTCCAGGGTAATAAACTCAATCTCAGGGCTTGAGCTGTAACACGGTTCATTTCTGGGCCAGATCTCTGAAGCTGAAGGGTTTATTTTTAAGGACAAGCAGTTTGCTGTTTTCAGCTTTTCTCATCAGAAATAGTGCAATTCAGCTCGATCTGCATTGGAAGCATAATTTATCATCTCACACAGATGGTTGCTAAGGGTGGGGAGGGGGCTTACTTTTCATTTTACTTCAGCAAACATTTCCTGAGTCCCTACATGTGCCAGGCAGAGCAAAGTACTGGAGATGCACAGATGAGTAAGATCAGCTTCTGATCCTTGAGGCACTCACAGCCTAGGTAGGGGACAGATGCACAGCCCAAGCTTTGACGTCCAATAGTCCTGCTTTGGAATTGTGGCTCTGCCATTTGTTACTGGAGTCACCATGGGAAAATGTACTCGCCTCTTTCTAAGTTAAAGTTTTGTCAACTTTCTTGATCTCAAAATAACCTTTGGTTCTACTGAATTTCTCTTATTTTTCTATTCTCTATCTCATTAACGTCTACTCTAACCTTGAGTATTTCCTTCCTTCTGCGTATCGTGGGTTTAGTTTGTTCTTCCCTACCCACCGTGCATAAAAGTAGGTTAGGTTATTGGTATCTGAGAACTTTCTTCCTTTTTAATATCGTCACTCACAGCTATACATTTCCCTCTATACATTTCCCTCTAGCACTGCTTTACCTACTTCCCATAAGATTTCTTATGTTGTGCTTCCGTTTTCGTCCATCTCAAAGTATTTTCTACTTTCTTCTTTGAGTCACTGGCCATGTAGTAGTGTGCTATTTGATTTCCACATATTTGTAAATTTCCCAAGGTTCTTTGTTACAGATTTCTAAAT
>NW_007211578.1:0-720 GCF_000164805.1 Carlito syrichta | reverse complement strand
TCTTTCTAAGTTAAAGTTTTGTCAACTTTCTTGATCTCAAAATAACCTTTGGTTCTACTGAATTTCTCTTATTTTTCTATTCTCTATCTCATTAACGTCTACTCTAACCTTGAGTATTTCCTTCCTTCTGCGTATCGTGGGTTTAGTTTGTTCTTCCCTACCCACCGTGCATAAAAGTAGGTTAGGTTATTGGTATCTGAGAACTTTCTTCCTTTTTAATATCGTCACTCACAGCTATACATTTCCCTCTATACATTTCCCTCTAGCACTGCTTTACCTACTTCCCATAAGATTTCTTATGTTGTGCTTCCGTTTTCGTCCATCTCAAAGTATTTTCTACTTTCTTCTTTGAGTCACTGGCCATGTAGTAGTGTGCTATTTGATTTCCACATATTTGTAAATTTCCCAAGGTTCTTTGTTACAGATTTCTAAATTCACTCTATTGTGGTTGGAGAACATAGTTTGTATAATTTCAATCCCCTTTTAAATGCACTGAGGCTTGTTTTATGGCCCAGACTATAGTCTACCCTGGAGAATGTTCTATGTACACCTGAGGAGAAAGCATATTCTGCTACTGTTTGGTGGTAGGTTCTATAGATGTCTGTTAGGTCTAGTCAGTTTACAGTGTTGTTCAAGTCTTATTTTTATTTATCTTTTTTTCTGGCTGCTCTAGCCATTATTGAAAGTAGGGTACTGAAGTCTCCAATTGCTATTAACTGT
>NW_007211577.1:0-786 GCF_000164805.1 Carlito syrichta | reverse complement strand
CCTTTTTAATATCGTCACTCACAGCTATACATTTCCCTCTATACATTTCCCTCTAGCACTGCTTTACCTACTTCCCATAAGATTTCTTATGTTGTGCTTCCGTTTTCGTCCATCTCAAAGTATTTTCTACTTTCTTCTTTGAGTCACTGGCCATGTAGTAGTGTGCTATTTGATTTCCACATATTTGTAAATTTCCCAAGGTTCTTTGTTACAGATTTCTAAATTCACTCTATTGTGGTTGGAGAACATAGTTTGTATAATTTCAATCCCCTTTTAAATGCACTGAGGCTTGTTTTATGGCCCAGACTATAGTCTACCCTGGAGAATGTTCTATGTACACCTGAGGAGAAAGCATATTCTGCTACTGTTTGGTGGTAGGTTCTATAGATGTCTGTTAGGTCTAGTCAGTTTACAGTGTTGTTCAAGTCTTATTTTTATTTATCTTTTTTTCTGGCTGCTCTAGCCATTATTGAAAGTAGGGTACTGAAGTCTCCAATTGCTATTAACTGTTACCTCACCTCTTTTGAACCTGTTTCCTTGGAGGAAAATAATTATTCCCATCTTGCAGAGGAGCAGGGATAAAGAATGCAAAGCAAAACACAGATGTTGCTGCTGAGTCTCAGAACGAGTTGACAGAGGACAGCGGTGGTGAAGAAGACGCCTTCCTACAGTAAGCAGATGGTTCTGGGTTAAGTCAACTTGGCTTCAGCCTGAAAAACACAAACCCTTCTTAGAGAGAAGGACGAGGTTTAGAGCTTGTCTGCTTCTATGGCCTAATCTTCAGGA
>NW_007211576.1:0-663 GCF_000164805.1 Carlito syrichta | reverse complement strand
TGGAGGAAAATAATTATTCCCATCTGCAGAGAGCAGGGATAAAGAATGCAAAGCAAACACAGATGTTGCTGCTGAGTCTCAGAACGAGTTGACAGAGGACAGCGGTGGTGAAGAAGACGCCTTCCTACAGTAAGCAGATGGTTCTGGGTTAAGTCAACTTGGCTTCAGCCTGAAAAACACAAACCCTTCTTAGAGAGAAGGACGAGGTTTAGAGCTTGTCTGCTTCTATGGCCTAATCTTCAGGATATGCAGATCTTCTGTCTACAAAATAAAAAGTAGCTAACAATCAATCCTAACCTCTCATCCTAATTATGCTAGTTGATGTCTAAAATTCCTTCATAGAAATTTCTTGTGATAACTCATCCATCCACCCATGTAACCTTCCTTCCAATTCAACAAACGTTTACTAAATCACTCTCTCTGAGCCAGATCTGCCCCAGGTACTGAGGATAGTGAAATCAGTCCTGCCTTAAACATCCTACTCTATCCAGTAAGAGACACTGACATGTAAGCAGGTAAATAAAATATAGGAAGATACTTACTATAATAAAGGAAGGGACAAAGGGTCTGGAGAACCCAGAAGAAGGAAGTGACCTGCCTAGTGAGAGAAAAAGAAGAGGAGGTAAAGGCAGTTTCTCAACAAAATGTTAACAAATTGAAAAG
>NW_007211575.1:0-658 GCF_000164805.1 Carlito syrichta | reverse complement strand
TCTCAGAACGAGTTGACAGAGGACAGCGGTGGTGAAGAAGACGCCTTCCTACAGTAAGCAGATGGTTCTGGGTTAAGTCAACTTGGCTTCAGCCTGAAAAACACAAACCCTTCTTAGAGAGAAGGACGAGGTTTAGAGCTTGTCTGCTTCTATGGCCTAATCTTCAGGATATGCAGATCTTCTGTCTACAAAATAAAAAGTAGCTAACAATCAATCCTAACCTCTCATCCTAATTATGCTAGTTGATGTCTAAAATTCCTTCATAGAAATTTCTTGTGATAACTCATCCATCCACCCATGTAACCTTCCTTCCAATTCAACAAACGTTTACTAAATCACTCTCTCTGAGCCAGATCTGCCCCAGGTACTGAGGATAGTGAAATCAGTCCTGCCTTAAACATCCTACTCTATCCAGTAAGAGACACTGACATGTAAGCAGGTAAATAAAATATAGGAAGATACTTACTATAATAAAGGAAGGGACAAAGGGTCTGGAGAACCCAGAAGAAGGAAGTGACCTGCCTAGTGAGAGAAAAAGAAGAGGAGGTAAAGGCAGTTTCTCAACAAAATGTTAACAAATTGAAAAGAAGCCGCCAACAGTGGCTTGAGTTTCATAACCCTCCCTGCCCCTGCCAATCCGTCAGGTGGGAGGGGGCCC
>NW_007211574.1:0-735 GCF_000164805.1 Carlito syrichta | reverse complement strand
ATCTTCAGGATATGCAGATCTTCTGTCTACAAAATAAAAAGTAGCTAACAATCAATCCTAACCTCTCATCCTAATTATGCTAGTTGATGTCTAAAATTCCTTCATAGAAATTTCTTGTGATAACTCATCCATCCACCCATGTAACCTTCCTTCCAATTCAACAAACGTTTACTAAATCACTCTCTCTGAGCCAGATCTGCCCCAGGTACTGAGGATAGTGAAATCAGTCCTGCCTTAAACATCCTACTCTATCCAGTAAGAGACACTGACATGTAAGCAGGTAAATAAAATATAGGAAGATACTTACTATAATAAAGGAAGGGACAAAGGGTCTGGAGAACCCAGAAGAAGGAAGTGACCTGCCTAGTGAGAGAAAAAGAAGAGGAGGTAAAGGCAGTTTCTCAACAAAATGTTAACAAATTGAAAAGAAGCCGCCAACAGTGGCTTGAGTTTCATAACCCTCCCTGCCCCTGCCAATCCCGTCAGGTGGGAGGGGGCCCAAGGGAGGAAAAGGAGGAAAACAAGAGGATGTTACACAAAGTGAGTCATCCAGCCTCAAATAACCAAGAAACTGAAAAGGCAGAAAGTTCTTGACTTGGAGTTTGCCAACTTCAATGCTGCAAAAATAACATGATGAATTCACATATTTCTGTGCAAGTGTTGGTCCACCATAACTGAAAACTCAGCCATAGCAAATTGAAGCTTTGGGTCTGTATACCCAAAATCATGCTCAAA
>NW_007211573.1:0-2047 GCF_000164805.1 Carlito syrichta | reverse complement strand
GTCACTCACAGCTATACATTTCCCTCTATACATTTCCCTCTAGCACTGCTTTACCTACTTCCCATAAGATTTCTTATGTTGTGCTTCCGTTTTCGTCCATCTCAAAGTATTTTCTACTTTCTTCTTTGAGTCACTGGCCATGTAGTAGTGTGCTATTTGATTTCCACATATTTGTAAATTTCCCAAGGTTCTTTGTTACAGATTTCTAAATTCACTCTATTGTGGTTGGAGAACATAGTTTGTATAATTTCAATCCCCTTTTAAATGCACTGAGGCTTGTTTTATGGCCCAGACTATAGTCTACCCTGGAGAATGTTCTATGTACACCTGAGGAGAAAGCATATTCTGCTACTGTTTGGTGGTAGGTTCTATAGATGTCTGTTAGGTCTAGTCAGTTTACAGTGTTGTTCAAGTCTTATTTTTATTTATCTTTTTTTCTGGCTGCTCTAGCCATTATTGAAAGTAGGGTACTGAAGTCTCCAATTGCTATTAACTGTTACCTCACCTCTTTTGAACCTGTTTCCTTGGAGGAAAATAATTATTCCCATCTTGCAGAGGAGCAGGGATAAAGAATGCAAAGCAAAACACAGATGTTGCTGCTGAGTCTCAGAACGAGTTGACAGAGGACAGCGGTGGTGAAGAAGACGCCTTCCTACAGTAAGCAGATGGTTCTGGGTTAAGTCAACTTGGCTTCAGCCTGAAAAACACAAACCCTTCTTAGAGAGAAGGACGAGGTTTAGAGCTTGTCTGCTTCTATGGCCTAATCTTCAGGATATGCAGATCTTCTGTCTACAAAATAAAAAGTAGCTAACAATCAATCCTAACCTCTCATCCTAATTATGCTAGTTGATGTCTAAAATTCCTTCATAGAAATTTCTTGTGATAACTCATCCATCCACCCATGTAACCTTCCTTCCAATTCAACAAACGTTTACTAAATCACTCTCTCTGAGCCAGATCTGCCCCAGGTACTGAGGATAGTGAAATCAGTCCTGCCTTAAACATCCTACTCTATCCAGTAAGAGACACTGACATGTAAGCAGGTAAATAAAATATAGGAAGATACTTACTATAATAAAGGAAGGGACAAAGGGTCTGGAGAACCCAGAAGAAGGAAGTGACCTGCCTAGTGAGAGAAAAAGAAGAGGAGGTAAAGGCAGTTTCTCAACAAAATGTTAACAAATTGAAAAGAAGCCGCCAACAGTGGCTTGAGTTTCATAACCCTCCCTGCCCCTGCCAATCCCGTCAGGTGGGAGGGGGCCCAAGGGAGGAAAAGGAGGAAAACAAGAGGATGTTACACAAAGTGAGTCATCCAGCCTCAAATAACCAAGAACTGAAAAGGCAGAAAGTTCTTGACTTGGAAGTTTGCCAACTTCAATGCTGCAAAAATAACATGATGAATTCACATATTTCTGTGCAAGTGTTGGTCCACCATAACTGAAAACTCAGCCATAGCAAATTGAAGCTTTGGGTCTGTATACCCAAAATCATGCTCAAATTTTGGTCAAGGTTTCCTTGAAGAAGCTAAAAGCTGTGTTTTCCCATTAAAACTGGTTCTGGTCTTCTATCCTGTCCTGGAGGAGACTATGGAAAAGTGATTTCTGCTAAGGGTTAAAAGTTACTAGGTGGCTTTTTGTTTTGGGTCTTAGTCTCCACAGAAGAACTTTTGTTGCTGTCAGGTTATGTTGATAGACTCTCCCATTGTATGCAAAATAAACTAATCAATAATAGTTGTATGATCACTGTGCACACTGTAGGGAGAAAAGAGGAAGTGTAACCCAGAAAACTTTCACTGAAAGAGAATTTGATCTACCTGGAAACATAGAGAAGGGAAAAAAAAGAGTCACAAAGCAGTTTTTAAAAATTAAGAGCTGCACTATGAAGTTAAAGGAAAGACAGAGTAACGTTCTAGAAGGTTTTCCTAGAGGCAGAGCAGAAAAGTATATGCTCAGGGGCCTAACAAACTCAACCTGGGGTACTTGGACTTAACTTCTCTGGGCCTTGGATTCCTATCAGCAAATAAAAACTAACAGTGGTTCTTACAAGA
>NW_007211572.1:0-2047 GCF_000164805.1 Carlito syrichta | reverse complement strand
TAGCAAATTGAAGCTTTGGGTCTGTATACCCAAAATCATGCTCAAATTTTGGTCAAGGTTTCCTTGAAGAAGCTAAAAGCTGTGTTTTCCCATTAAAACTGGTTCTGGTCTTCTATCCTGTCCTGGAGGAGACTATGGAAAAGTGATTTCTGCTAAGGGTTAAAAGTTACTAGGTGGCTTTTTGTTTTGGGTCTTAGTCTCCACAGAAGAACTTTTGTTGCTGTCAGGTTATGTTGATAGACTCTCCCATTGTATGCAAAATAAACTAATCAATAATAGTTGTATGATCACTGTGCACACTGTAGGGAGAAAAGAGGAAGTGTAACCCAGAAAACTTTCACTGAAAGAGAATTTGATCTACCTGGAAACATAGAGAAGGGAAAAAAAAGAGTCACAAAGCAGTTTTTAAAAATTAAGAGCTGCACTATGAAGTTAAAGGAAAGACAGAGTAACGTTCTAGAAGGTTTTCCTAGAGGCAGAGCAGAAAAGTATATGCTCAGGGGCCTAACAAACTCAACCTGGGGTACTTGGACTTAACTTCTCTGGGCCTTGGATTCCTATCAGCAAATAAAAACTAACAGTGGTTCTTACAAGAGACAGAATATAAAATATCTGGCTCATGACTGGTATCCAAAAGCATTGTGCTCTCATGCCCCCACAAAGATGGCAGAAGTGACTCGGGCTCCTAGAGTGGGTGGAATCCCAACAGGCAAAGGCAAGGTGGGAAGGCCTTCGAGCAGGAAGCAGTCACAGGAACGAGCAGGGAGTGGTGGCTAAGGGCCTGGACTCAAATGCTGGCTCCACTGCTGACTAGCCATGTGATCTTCAGCAAATCATTAACTTCTTGGTGCCTCAGTTTCCTCATCTATGTAATGGAAACACTAATAAAATACATCTTCTGGGCTTGCTGTGAGGATTGACTTAAGATGAGTAAACACTTGTAACAGTACAAGTGTTAATACAGTGAAGGGTCAATAAACATCATTTATTGTTATTGTATGCGGAGGGGAGTAAGGAGTCCAGATTTGATATGAACTGGAGAATAAGAGATACAATAGGAAGGCTGGGACCAAATTCTAGAGGGTCTTAAGTGTCCGAGTTAGTCCGAACTTAATTAAGGCAATCAAGACCCATGACAGGTTCTTGAATGGGAGTTGACATGGATTAATTATAAATGTTAAGTGGTAGAAACCAAATGAGTTGCTGTCATAGGCTTAAATTATAAAAGAAAAGGCTGTTCTTGAATACTGACTCAAGTATCCTCCTACTTCCACCCCCCCAAGAAGGTACTCTTTGGAGAAAAGTAGATGGCAAAGGAGACCACATCTGATCATTTTTCCAGTTAGGTATCTCTTACTCTAAAAGTCCATAAAGTCACTTGGGCAGCAGGGAAATTCTGGAGATTGTCACATGGAGTGCCCAATCATCATCTGTACTTTTCAAATAAGTAGCCTCCAGCTACTATCTGAAGTGACTAGATTTACTATTTGGGCTGTCTAAACCCTCACCCCCATCCAAACCCACTCACAGATGGGCAAAGTCAACTGAGGACCATACCACAAATCTCCAGCATGCTCTCAAAGGGCAATGCCATAATTCCTAGGATCAGCTGTATAAGTGGCAGAAAGACTAGTAGGCATCAGTGATCTGTTAACATGATACTCCTCATTTCATTCAGATCTGGGCTTTCAGAGACAGGCAGAACCAAAGGAAATAACTGAGAAAAAGCATCCGAGTCCTGGAGATGTTAATGAGCATGGGAATTAGCATAAATGCAATTTTGACATGTGTGGAAGTTCTTTGTACAGAGAAGTCCCCAGTGCTGGGCCCAGAAGAAAGCTGCTGTGGTTGTGCACTTTGTGAAAGAAGAAACCAGTGAAGCACAAACCATGTAGGGCCAACTCATGAAAAAAAAATCCTAATGCACACTTCTTGGCCTTCAGGTCCAGAAAAAAAGACCACAGCCTCTGTAATATGTAAATGGAAAATAATTCCTTTGAATCTGTAATTTGCTTAGAAGAAGAAAAAGGAAGCCAGGTAATCCTTA
>NW_007211571.1:0-809 GCF_000164805.1 Carlito syrichta | reverse complement strand
TCTGGAGATTGTCACATGGAGTGCCAATCATCATCTGTACTTTTCAAATAAGTAGCCTCCAGCTACTATCTGAAGTGACTAGATTTACTATTTGGGCTGTCTAAACCCTCACCCCCCATCCAAACCACTCACAGATGGGCAAAGTCAACTGAGGACCATACCACAAATCTCCAGCATGCTCTCAAAGGGCAATGCCATAATTCCTAGGATCAGCTGTATAAGTGGCAGAAAGACTAGTAGGCATCAGTGATCTGTTAACATGATACTCCTCATTTCATTCAGATCTGGGCTTTCAGAGACAGGCAGAACCAAAGGAAATAACTGAGAAAAAGCATCCGAGTCCTGGAGATGTTAATGAGCATGGGAATTAGCATAAATGCAATTTTGACATGTGTGGAAGTTCTTTGTACAGAGAAGTCCCCAGTGCTGGGCCCAGAAGAAAGCTGCTGTGGTTGTGCACTTTGTGAAAGAAGAAACCAGTGAAGCACAAACCATGTAGGGCCAACTCATGAAAAAAAAATCCTAATGCACACTTCTTGGCCTTCAGGTCCAGAAAAAAAGACCACAGCCTCTGTAATATGTAAATGGAAAATAATTCCTTTGAATCTGTAATTTGCTTAGAAGAAGAAAAAGGAAGCCAGGTAATCCTTAAGTGACCCCATGTGGTAAAAATACACCAGTACAGTGTTCTTTGTGGGTATTCAATGTGACACTAGCGCCACCTGGTGCTTTTAACTGGGAAAGGATGAACCACAATCCCACAAAAGCTGGTGTGGGGAGCCACCCCAAGCCAAGCGTTTGCATGATTT
>NW_007211570.1:0-2047 GCF_000164805.1 Carlito syrichta | reverse complement strand
AACTTCTCTGGGCCTTGGATTCCTATCAGCAAATAAAAACTAACAGTGGTTCTTACAAGAGACAGAATATAAAATATCTGGCTCATGACTGGTATCCAAAAGCATTGTGCTCTCATGCCCCCACAAAGATGGCAGAAGTGACTCGGGCTCCTAGAGTGGGTGGAATCCCAACAGGCAAAGGCAAGGTGGGAAGGCCTTCGAGCAGGAAGCAGTCACAGGAACGAGCAGGGAGTGGTGGCTAAGGGCCTGGACTCAAATGCTGGCTCCACTGCTGACTAGCCATGTGATCTTCAGCAAATCATTAACTTCTTGGTGCCTCAGTTTCCTCATCTATGTAATGGAAACACTAATAAAATACATCTTCTGGGCTTGCTGTGAGGATTGACTTAAGATGAGTAAACACTTGTAACAGTACAAGTGTTAATACAGTGAAGGGTCAATAAACATCATTTATTGTTATTGTATGCGGAGGGGAGTAAGGAGTCCAGATTTGATATGAACTGGAGAATAAGAGATACAATAGGAAGGCTGGGACCAAATTCTAGAGGGTCTTAAGTGTCCGAGTTAGTCCGAACTTAATTAAGGCAATCAAGACCCATGACAGGTTCTTGAATGGGAGTTGACATGGATTAATTATAAATGTTAAGTGGTAGAAACCAAATGAGTTGCTGTCATAGGCTTAAATTATAAAAGAAAAGGCTGTTCTTGAATACTGACTCAAGTATCCTCCTACTTCCACCCCCCCAAGAAGGTACTCTTTGGAGAAAAGTAGATGGCAAAGGAGACCACATCTGATCATTTTTCCAGTTAGGTATCTCTTACTCTAAAAGTCCATAAAGTCACTTGGGCAGCAGGGAAATTCTGGAGATTGTCACATGGAGTGCCCAATCATCATCTGTACTTTTCAAATAAGTAGCCTCCAGCTACTATCTGAAGTGACTAGATTTACTATTTGGGCTGTCTAAACCCTCACCCCCATCCAAACCCACTCACAGATGGGCAAAGTCAACTGAGGACCATACCACAAATCTCCAGCATGCTCTCAAAGGGCAATGCCATAATTCCTAGGATCAGCTGTATAAGTGGCAGAAAGACTAGTAGGCATCAGTGATCTGTTAACATGATACTCCTCATTTCATTCAGATCTGGGCTTTCAGAGACAGGCAGAACCAAAGGAAATAACTGAGAAAAAGCATCCGAGTCCTGGAGATGTTAATGAGCATGGGAATTAGCATAAATGCAATTTTGACATGTGTGGAAGTTCTTTGTACAGAGAAGTCCCCAGTGCTGGGCCCAGAAGAAAGCTGCTGTGGTTGTGCACTTTGTGAAAGAAGAAACCAGTGAAGCACAAACCATGTAGGGCCAACTCATGAAAAAAAAATCCTAATGCACACTTCTTGGCCTTCAGGTCCAGAAAAAAAGACCACAGCCTCTGTAATATGTAAATGGAAAATAATTCCTTTGAATCTGTAATTTGCTTAGAAGAAGAAAAAGGAAGCCAGGTAATCCTTAAGTGACCCCATGTGGTAAAAATACACCAGTACAGTGTTCTTTGTGGGTATTCAATGTGACACTAGCGCCACCTGGTGCTCTCAACTGGGAAAGGATGAACCACAATCCCACAAAAGCTGGTGTGGGGAGCCACCCCAAGCCAAGCGTTTGCATGATTTTGTAGGAAAGTATTCTCTTGGTGCTGGGTTGTGAGCCAATAACAGTGGGAAAATGAATAACAATTTATGGACGGAAGCGTATGATAAGGTTTGTTATTACAACCAATAGAACTAACACCAATATTTTAAGTGAACAGTAATGATATGGGTATAATCCAATGTCTCCACATTGCTAGCCTTTAAGTGCCAAACAAAATACCTCAAGCTTCCAGCCTGTATCTGCAGGGTTAGCCAATTCTCTCCCAAATAAGTCTATGAATTCCTGGGAGTGCTTACTAAGACTGATTGCCACTAAGCCTGACTGTCACTTTTTTGAGCTTTAGATGACTTGCTCCAGGGAGCTTTCTTGTCCCCTCCCGCCAGCATGAATCAGCTTC
>NW_007211569.1:0-708 GCF_000164805.1 Carlito syrichta | reverse complement strand
CTTCTTGGCCTTCAGGTCCAGAAAAAAAGACCACAGCCTCTGTAATATGTAAATGGAAAATAATTCCTTTGAATCTGTAATTTGCTTAGAAGAAGAAAAAGGAAGCCAGGTAATCCTTAAGTGACCCCATGTGGTAAAAATACACCAGTACAGTGTTCTTTGTGGGTATTCAATGTGACACTAGCGCCACCTGGTGCTCTCAACTGGGAAAGGATGAACCACAATCCCACAAAAGCTGGTGTGGGGAGCCACCCCAAGCCAAGCGTTTGCATGATTTTGTAGGAAAGTATTCTCTTGGTGCTGGGTTGTGAGCCAATAACAGTGGGAAAATGAATAACAATTTATGGACGGAAGCGTATGATAAGGTTTGTTATTACAACCAATAGAACTAACACCAATATTTTAAGTGAACAGTAATGATATGGGTATAATCCAATGTCTCCACATTGCTAGCCTTTAAGTGCCAAACAAAATACCTCAAGCTTCCAGCCTGTATCTGCAGGGTTAGCCAATTCTCTCCCAAATAAGTCTATGAATTCCTGGGAGTGCTTACTAAGACTGATTGCCACTAAGCCTGACTGTCACTTTTTTGAGCTTTAGATGACTTGCTCCAGGGAGCTTTCTTGTCCCCTCCCGCCAGCATGAATCAGCTTCCCACAGAACATGGTCCTAACCAGTCCCATACCCTGCAATGTCACTTTGTCTAAA
>NW_007211568.1:0-1609 GCF_000164805.1 Carlito syrichta | reverse complement strand
CTTCTTGGATCAGAAGCACTACTCTAATCTAGGGTAATGTATTTTAAAAGTTACTGATAAAATAGTTATAAGAGGAGCTTACTAATATGTAATATAGTGGGGATATGATAGATATAATGGAATTTTCAATTATGGATGAATCTTACTATAAGAATCATTAAACTATTTGGTTAGAATAAGATGAAATGTTTAGGCCTAGTCCCAAAATAAAACACTTAGAAAACAATTAACCGGCATTACCTCTGGGGATAGAAGAGGAATTTTGTGAGCAGCTGGGGCAAAGGGACTTCTGTATTCCCCATACCTCTGTATTGTTTGAATTGTTTACAACAACCATATATTCAAATATTTCTTTTATGTTTAAAAACTTATGAAAAGAAAACAACCATACAAAATGAAGTTAATAGCACCAATGAGGTGCTGGCCCCAGGTTCCCTATCTTGGACCCATTTTCTTCTAGAAGGTTTACTTTTGGATTCTGAGAATTACTTTTCATTTCTTGTAACTTCAGAGGCTGCCTCCAGCTTGACAATCATGGCCAACACATGCTAAATCTATGTGCTGGGCAGTAGGCTGTACACTTCACATGAAGTCTGAGCTTATAGGGAAGATGGCAATACAAGTTGTCATATCAATATATTCATGTGCTTGGGGGCAACAAGACCACAGTATATTCCCACCCAACTTTCTTATGGTGTAGCCACCTATGGATGCAGAGAGAAAGCATGATTCTTGCTTTCTGCCACCAACCTTGGGTTGGGTCAACCCAGAGAGCACTTTTAAAATCCTACTCTGCCCTACACCAGACTAGAGTTGGCTCATCCATGGTGTGGCTTTTCCTCAGCATAGTTTTCTGAGAGCTGGCATTTGGGGTTAAGGATGCATAGGACTCACATGATATTTAATGCCTTTAAACCCAAGAGGCTGTAGCAAATTCCATGCAACACTTGCTAATATGGTAAATTAATCTACAATACTTTCCCCCCCAAATGCTGTTTTGCTGAATTACCCCAGGTTAAGTATTGTCATGTTGTATTATGGCATGACATTCAGATAGCTCATCACAGTAAATAAAAACAGTTAAATCCTTTAGAAGATTTCATGGAAAGCAGATTCACTATTTTTTTTTTTGAAGGAATTCAGTCAAGTTTTAGTAATGCCTTTGTGAAGTAGATAAAAACATCAAAAATAAGACTCAAGTTTCTTGTTTTATGTATAAACTACACCTTTAAATTTTAAGTGTAGTCTGGGGAAAACGAATTATTTAAATAAAAGATTCACATTTTCTCTTCTGTCTCCCAGGTCTATAGTGATTTTCCTTATTAATTCAAAGGGAGGAAAAACCAGATGAGTTGATTTTTCTGCGTGAGGGGTTCTTTGATTTAACACCAATATACATCAAGTGACTTTGTTTTCACTATTGCCCTGAAGGACCTATATTGTCAGAGTCTCAGGCCCTGACATTTGCAGTATAGTATACAAGACTATGCATATGACCATGCAATCAAGCCAAGAGCATGTTTACCAAGTAGCCAATGTATTAACTCATTATTTACATGTTTGATTGGCTATTTCACCTTTCACCCTGCTGAATCTGTCACATAGAAAC
>NW_007211567.1:0-608 GCF_000164805.1 Carlito syrichta | reverse complement strand
TTTTTCTGCGTGAGGGGTTCTTTGATTTAACACCAATATACATCAAGTGACTTTGTTTTCACTATTGCCCTGAAGGACCTATATTGTCAGAGTCTCAGGCCCTGACATTTGCAGTATAGTATACAAGACTATGCATATGACCATGCAATCAAGCCAAGAGCATGTTTACCAAGTAGCCAATGTATTAACTCATTATTTACATGTTTGATTGGCTATTTCACCTTTCACCCTGCTGAATCTGTCACATAGAAACGACTCTCAAGGGATATATTCAGTGAGTGGCTCTTGAAATAGTTTTTTATGTGTAGTTTCTAAATAAGGGTTCAGAGAACATCTCCTTTCTACAAACGCTTTCTCTAGCCATTGTCTTTCAAAGCTAAATAAGCTTAGGGCATCTGGGTTAGGATGTCAAAGCTGTGCCCCCAAGTTCTTCATGGGCCTTAACGACTGATCTCATCAAGAACCGGTCTCGTTCAGACAATTGCCCATTGTAGGCACCTGTAAGACAAGGATCAACAGACACATTTTGCTTCCTCAATACTGGGTGGTCTATCACAGAAACAAAGAACTGAGTACCACATGTTCTCACTCATAAGTGAACCCTGAAC
>NW_007211566.1:0-760 GCF_000164805.1 Carlito syrichta | reverse complement strand
AAACTCCAAACCTTTTTGAGCACCAACATGATGCTCAAAGGAAATGCTCATTGGAGCACTTGGATTTCAGAGTTTTAGATTAAGAATGCTCAACCAGTAAGTATAACTGTAAATCTTCCAAGATCCGGAAAAATCCAAACACTTCTGGTCCCATGCATCTCGGATAATCAATATTCAACCTCTAACACCTATTTTAAAAAAGGACGAACTATTGATACACAATAATATCTCAAAATTATGCTGAGTGAAAGAAGTCTTATACAAAAGGTATACGCTGTATGTGACTCCATTAATACAAATTTCTACAACAGGAATATTAATATATTTTGGAGAAGACAGTATATAATTAGTTACCTTGAGGGTAGAGGGTGAGTGCACAGACAGAGTGGGAAGGATCATAAGACAGAGATTTGTTTCCAAAGGCAAATATATCAGTCAATCAAAGCTTATCAAATAGTATGCTTTAGATTTGTGCAATTCATGAAAGGTAAATTTTATCTTTAAAGAAAAAGATGTCAGTAAATACTGAACTCTAGTAGATACATACTCTGCAATATTAAGATGTGTATTACTCTCTGTAATTAACTTTAAATTTAATCAAAAAATGATGGATTAGATAGAGAAATAGATATGTAGACAGATATGTAACGAAGCAAGTTTTTATAGTAAAATATTAACTGTAGAATCTATTAGTGATATGGGTATTCATAAAAAGTTGTCTCAATCTTTATTCTGAGCTTTTTCTTCTGAAAATATTAAA
>NW_007211565.1:0-921 GCF_000164805.1 Carlito syrichta | reverse complement strand
TCTAGAATTTTTATAGTTTTAGGTCTTACATTTAAGTCTTTAATCCATCTTGATTTAATTTTTGTATATGGTGAGAGATAGGGGTCCAGTTTTATCCTTCTGTATATGGCTAGCTAATTTTCCTGGCACCATTTATTGAATAGGATGTTCTTTCCCCATTGTTTATTTTTGTCTGCTTTGGTCAAAGATCAATTGGTTGTAGATATGTGGCTTTATTTCTGGGTTCTCTATTCTGTTCCATTGATTTGTCTATTCTCATACCAAGACCATGCTGTTTTAGTTACAATAACCTTGTAGTATCATTTGAAGTCAGGCAGTGTGAAGCCTCTGAATTGGTTCTTTTTACTTAGGATTGTTTTGGCTATTTGAGCTATTTCATGGTTCCATGTAAACTTTAAGATTGTTTTTTCTAGTTTTGTGGAAAGTGGCATTGATATTTTGATAGGGATTGTATTGAATCTTTAGATTGCTTTGGGCAGTATGAAAATTTTAACAATATTGAATCCTCCAATCCGTGAACATGGGATGTTCTTCCATTTGTTTGTGTTGTCTACAATTTCTTTAATCAATGTTTTGTTCTCCTATTAGAGATCTTTCACCTTAGTTAGGTGTATTCCCAGGTATTTTGTATGTGTGTGTTGTAAGTTGGATTGAGTTATTGATTGGTTCTTGGCTTGAGTATTATTGGTATATAGAAACACTATTGATTTTTATATGTTGATATTGAAACTTATTTTGAAACAATCTTCACTGACTGCTTTCCTGAGAGGATGTTGTTTTGTTTAAACAAAGACCACCTAACTCCCCTGAAGAGTCCCACTTGCATTTTTTCTTCTTCTGTTTCCCATATTGAGACAATAGGCACTCAATTTCAGCTTGGCGTGCCCAGCCGAACTATAGTTGGTCAGACCCTATGAGTGG
>NW_007211564.1:0-749 GCF_000164805.1 Carlito syrichta | reverse complement strand
CCAGTGCAGGACCTCTGTCTGCTAGCCTCTGTGGCTGAGAGCTCCCGCCAGCCCTCAGTGAGGAAGTGCTGAGGATGGCTGTCAGAATTCCTTCAAACATCCGGGAGAGCTGTCATTTGTCTTCAGTTAGCAGACAGTAGAGAGTCATCATTCTAGGGCAAGTGCCATCTTCAATAAATTCTGAGCTCAGTATCTTCTGTAGGGGCTGTTAGAGAAAGATCAGTACATTGAAAGATCAGGGACTCAAGGTACCCCTTCAGGTTTCCTTTCCCACTGAGGAGGTAGACTGGGTGGGTTTGAGACCCGCCTGGGCAACTTGGCGAGACCTCATCTCTTCAATAAATCAAAAATCAGCCGGGTGTGGTAGCGCATGCCTGTAGTTCCAGCTACTTGGAAGGCTGAGGCAGAAGGATCGCTGGAGCCCAGCAGGTCAAGGCTGCGGTGGCCGGAAGTGGCCACTGGACTCCAGTCTGGGCGACAGAGTGAGACTCCAATTCAAAAAAAAAAAAAAAAAAAAAAACACACTTTGGGAAATGTGGTTCTACAGTCAAGTATGCTTACAATGTATATAACTAATATATGTAAAGCACTAATTACACTACTAATACCATGAATTCTTTTTCTTTCAACCGCAGTGATAGTTTAATATTACCCTTTTATTACCACTGAAAGGATATATTGTATTACAATTATTGTACAATTTTCTCTTACTGTTCTATGCGTTAACCTGTATGTAACATATGGGTACT
>NW_007211563.1:0-488 GCF_000164805.1 Carlito syrichta | reverse complement strand
GGAAAAAAAAAAAAAAAAAAAAAAGAAAGCTTAAAACTTGCTACAAAAAACAAGCGGCCCATTCTGAATTTAACGTGACCATTAAAACTCAGAAAATTGGGCCTGTATTCACACTGGCCCTATCAGTGAAAGACTATATGTCTCATGTAAGGCTGAGGTACCATCTACCCGTGAACAGAATGAGTAATGCTGTGCTATTTTGGGGTGGTGTGGTTCTTTAAAACAAAGTGATAAATTAAAGGGGCCTCAGTAATGCAGCAAAAATGTTAAACTGTTTGAAGGCAAATGGAAAATGTGTCCTCAGTGTACAAAGGAGTCAGCGGATGGAAAGGCTTGAAGCCTCTCAACTGAGTTAACAAGAATGTCACCAGGCTCGGTAGCTCAGCCTGTAATCCCGCGCCTTGGAAGGCTGAGGTGAGTAGGATTGCCTGAGCCCGCGGGTTCGAGACTCGCCTGGGCAACTTGGCAAGATCTCATCTCTACAATAA
>NW_007211562.1:0-768 GCF_000164805.1 Carlito syrichta | reverse complement strand
TCCAATGACAGAATTACTTAAAGTAAGATAGAATTGCACCAAACTGCCCACAAGAAACACTTTCTGGGGCTGCAGAATCACCAGGGCTGCACTATGCCACTATACCACCCCCACTTGCAAAGATCCTTCAGTGACTTCCTTCTCATGCCTCAGGCCAGATAAGGAACAGAGCCAGAACATAGATTCCAACATGTTGCTGATTTGTCCAAGATTATTACTTACAGACAGTACAGGTATCCTGACTTGCTGCTTACTTAGTTAATTATATCCCAAATGAGCCAGCTTCCTGAAATTTTCTTTCTAAAGAGATATCATTATGTGCATTTTCCTATGTTGCATTAGGTTCATGGCTATAGGGACCTAGCTATGGTAAATGATACAGGACTGGCATAATCCTACTATATGCTCACCCTGTTCAATCTTCTCTCCTCACCCATGGCAGACATCACTAATTAATCACAGAACTCTCTTCCCTGAGCTTAGCATTAGCTCAAACCTTCTCAGCACAGTACTCCAAGTAGCCACCACAATAATTGGCTCCCAGGATTAATCTACGTGTTCTTCCGGGAGCAGCCATGCTAATATCTACCTTTCCCTTCCTTAGTGTCTGGTCTTGGTTCTATAGTAATCATGGCTATGACCTTGCACTTTAGTCTCACTCTGCTTGTGAGAAAATATTCTCAAGATGGGTACTCAGGCTGAAAACTACTTTCATCCCCAGTTTCCCAAAACACACGAGCTGGGAGAATCATGGTTAGTCCATTTGCT
>NW_007211561.1:0-986 GCF_000164805.1 Carlito syrichta | reverse complement strand
CTCATACACCAAATTTGTTAAACGTGGCTTATTTCTACAGTAGGGAAATTAGTTCCTTATTTCCTTGAGGTGAGGCTGCAAGGAGTCATGGCTCATATATCTGGCCCCACCTAATCCCCAGAGGGTTCTCACAGGGTTCCTTGAATAAATCAGTGAATACCTTTCCTTGTCTCTGTGACACTAAAGAGGAGGATGAGCTCGAAGCGTAGTTTTCTTTTTTTGAGTCAGGGTCTCAATCTGTCTTCTAGGCTGTAGTGCAGTGGCACAATCACATCTCACTACAGTCTCTACCTTCTGGGCTCTGGTGATCTTTCTGTCTCAACCTCCTGTGTAGCTGGAACTACTAGTGCATACAACTACACCTGGCTAATTTTTTGTAGAGACAAGGTTTCACAATGTTGGCTAGGCTGGTCTCAAACTCCTGGGTCAAGCAATCCCCTCACTTCAAACTCCCAAAGTGCTGGAATTACAGGCATGAGTCACTGTGCCCAGTTTCACAGTATAATTTAAAAAAAAAAAAAACCCTTGGTTGTCTTTGGATTGAAGGTTTTTCTTTCATCTTCATAATGACCTAGTGAAGGAGTCATCATGACACCACTTTGCAGAAAAGGGAAAAAAAATAGAGGATCTGAGAATCAAGTGACTTGCCCAGGATGAAGACTGCCTATTTTAAGTGACAGAATCAGATTCAAATTCCCATTTCCTTGACTCTACAGCCCAGTGCAGCGGCTGAGAGTGCATCATTTGACAAGAACTAATTTCATCCCTTGATGAGTGTTGAAATAATAATTCAGGCTGGTTTTGGTGGCTCAGCCTGTAATCCCAGTGCTTTGGGAGGCCAAGGTGAGTGGTTGCCTGAGCCCACGGATTTGAGACCTGCCCAGGCAACTTGGCAAGACCTCATCTCTACAATAAACCAAAAATTTGCCGGGCGTGGTAGCACGTGCCTGTAGTTCCAGCTACTTGAAAGGCTGAGGCAGAAGGAT
>NW_007211560.1:0-786 GCF_000164805.1 Carlito syrichta | reverse complement strand
AACAAAACAGCTTAGGGACACAGAGGAACACATGAATTTAAAAAAGAAGAAAGTAAAAAGGATACACACTTGAACACACATTTCTTCAAACAAAGAATTCAGTAGATTAAGTGAGAGAGAAGATGATCATTGTTGATATCTGTATTAATCATGTATCTACAAAAAATTTCAATATATTAAAAAAATTAGGAATTATATAGGCTACTTTCTAGTCATAATTAAACAAACCTAAAAATTAAACAATGAAAAATCAGAGAGGAAATGAAAATAAAATTCAAATCTTGATATTAAAAATATTAATATGAAAGATAGTAACAGTGAAAGTTACATAGTACTTATAGGAAATTTTATATCTTTATTATTAAAGACAAATAAACAAGAAGAAAGAAACTGGATTAATTAGAAAAATTTAGGAAAAAACTCTGTAAAATATACCAAAATAGACTAGGAAGATGGAATTATTAAAGATAAAACCTGAACTTATTCAACTTGAAAATCAAGAAATAGTAGAAGGAGTAAATAAATTTAAAGTACAATTATTTGGAAAAGATCATGAAAGAATTACCTTATTGGTAAAGATAAAATAATGATGACTGTGATGATGAGAATAATAATAAGCTATGAATGAGAATGGAGACAATCACAGATTTAGAGTCGATTTTTAAAATTCTGACTATAATTTTTTGGCCACATATTATCAAATTATCACTGATTTTTCTTCATAATGTGGCTGATAAAGAAATCACACTAAGAATGAAATGTTCCCTTACTTGTATTTTAGAATTC
>NW_007211559.1:0-302 GCF_000164805.1 Carlito syrichta | reverse complement strand
CAGTTTTGAGATTTAATTAAGGGGGGAGCTGTGATTCAAAATCTATCTGCAGATCCCAGTATCCACCAACAGGTGTATGGGTACCCTGGAGCCCCCTTCCCACTTCTTTGTAATCTGTTCATACAGTGGGGGATAAGTTTGCTCCCTGAGAGTGAAATGAGTTAAGAAAAAGGAAAAGAATGGAGCAGGGAAGGAGAGGGGAAAGAGGAAGGTGGAGAGAGAGAAGAGTGAGAGGGATAATAAACAAATATACAAACTAACAAATGAAAAGAGACACAAAGACAGAAAAGAGAAAAAAAAAA
>NW_007211558.1:0-786 GCF_000164805.1 Carlito syrichta | reverse complement strand
CTCGCTAATTGAAAAAAAAAGTTGAATTGATTTAGAAACCTCCTTCTAATACTCATAAATCTTTTAGTTAAACACAAATTTATTTCTCACAGTTCTGAAGGCTGAGAAGTCCTGCAGGGGGCCAGCCCCTGCAAGTTTGGGGAGTCCCTTGGAAGATGTGGTGGCGTCGGCAAATCTGTAGGGACAGATATTTAAAGAAAGAAAGATGGAAGGATAGATATAAAGAGGAAGAAAGAGAAAGAAAGAAAGTGGACAACTGTTCAGTGAAATGAGCAGAAGCCGTTTATTGAAAGTTACAGCAGGTATTTATCCCCAAATTTTACACAGACAGTCTCACAAGTCTTTCACGTGAACACAAAGCCAGGTGCAGGAGGGGCGTCCCCCACCCACCAGATGTTTTCTCAGGTATGAGGAAGGACAAACCCCAAGATTGTCTTATTGTTCCCTTTGTTAGTTAATGCTCTTCAAAAACAGTGCAGCAATCCCTACTAGCCTAATGATGTTCTGATAATCAATAACTTTTAAAGTTCACGCAATACCCATGATGACTAACTTAAACTTTATTACCTTTCTATTCTGTGCTAATACTACTTACACAATGCTATGGAAGCTCTTAATTATAGCTTAAACCAATTCCTAAAGAATGTGGCCCAGTCCAAAGATCACGCTGGGCTCTATAGGATGTGGCCCAGTCCAAGGTTCACAGTGGGTCACTTTTTGGAACAATAGACTACAATTTCTTAACAAAATGGCTATTCTAAAGTCCTATATATCTATCCTAATTTC
>NW_007211557.1:0-706 GCF_000164805.1 Carlito syrichta | reverse complement strand
TATTGATTTTTTTCATTTTCTCTGTTTGATTTACTTCTGTTCTGATTTTTGTGTTTTATTTTCTTCTGCTAACTTTGGATTTAGGTTATACTTCTCTTTTCAACTCCTTGAGTTATAACATTATGCTATTTATTTGAGAGCTGTTTTTTTTTTAAATGTAGACATTTTTGCTATAAACTTCCCTATTAGACTGGCTTTTGCTGTATCCCATAGGCTTTGACATACTGTGTTTGTATTGTCATTTGTCTTAGGGTGTTATGTATATATTTATATAATATATGTATTATATAATATATATTAATTTCTCTTTATTCTTTTACTCATTAGTCGCTTAGGAGCATGTTGTTTTCTTTTTATATATTCATGAATTTTCTAAGATTCCTGCTCTTATTGATTTCTACTTTCATATCATTGTGGTTAGAAGCAATACTAGATAAAATTTCAATCTTGAATTGGCTAAGATTTGTTTTGCGGTCTTTCATATGGCTTATTTTGGAAAATGTTTTATAGGCCGTTCAGAAGAGTGCATATTCTCCATTCTTGGATGTAAAATTCTACATATGATTTGGATTAAAATAAAGTTTAAGTTCAATATTTTCTTTTTTTTGTTTGTTTCATTGGTTTATCCATTGTTAAAGGTGATGAATTAAAGTCCTATACTGTTATTGCACTGATATATATTTCTTTTTTTATTTGAATTAATTGA
>NW_007211556.1:0-1297 GCF_000164805.1 Carlito syrichta | reverse complement strand
TTTGACTGTACATGTACGGATCATTTCTGGACTCTCCAATCTGTTCTGTTAGTGAATGTTATCAATTTTGGGGGCCAGTATCATGCTGTTTTGATCATACTACTTTGTAGTATAATTTAAAACTGAATAGCTATGATGTCTCCAGCTTTGTTCTTTCTGCTCATGCTTGTTTTGACTATTAGAGTTGTGTGTGTGTGGTTACATATGAATTATAAAATTGTTTTTCTTTTTATTAAAAATGACATTGGAATTTTGATAGGGCTTTTATAATCTGTAGATAGACTTGGGTAGCAGGAATGTTTTACAAATATTAATTATTCCAATCCTTGAATAAAAGAGATTCTTCCATCTATTTGTGTTTTCTTTAATTCATTTCATCAATGCTTTATAGTTCCACATAGCACTTTCTCTTTCATTTCTGATCAAATGTATTTGAGACTTCTTTCTTTTTATGTTTTGGTATATCAAGGGTTTTTCTAATTTGCTTATTTTTTCAATGAATTAACTATTGGTTTTATTGATTTTTTTCATTTTCTCTGTTTGATTTACTTCTGTTCTGATTTTTGTGTTTTATTTTCTTCTGCTAACTTTGGATTTAGGTTATACTTCTCTTTTCAACTCCTTGAGTTATAACATTATGCTATTTATTTGAGAGCTGTTTTTTTTTTAAATGTAGACATTTTTGCTATAAACTTCCCTATTAGACTGGCTTTTGCTGTATCCCATAGGCTTTGACATACTGTGTTTGTATTGTCATTTGTCTTAGGGTGTTATGTATATATTTATATAATATATGTATTATATAATATATATTAATTTCTCTTTATTCTTTTACTCATTAGTCGCTTAGGAGCATGTTGTTTTCTTTTTATATATTCATGAATTTTCTAAGATTCCTGCTCTTATTGATTTCTACTTTCATATCATTGTGGTTAGAAGCAATACTAGATAAAATTTCAATCTTGAATTGGCTAAGATTTGTTTTGCGGTCTTTCATATGGCTTATTTTGGAAAATGTTTTATAGGCCGTTCAGAAGAGTGCATATTCTCCATTCTTGGATGTAAAATTCTACATATGATTTGGATTAAAATAAAGTTTAAGTTCAATATTTTCTTTTTTTTTTGTTTCATTGGTTTATCCATTGTTAAAGGTGATGAATTAAAGTCCTATACTGTTATTGCACTGATATATATTTCTTTTTTTATTTGAATTAATTGATATTTATTTCTTTCTTTTACTATCTGCTTAAGACACTAGGTGATTTCATCCTGGGTACATATATATTTACAAACATTA
>NW_007211555.1:0-2047 GCF_000164805.1 Carlito syrichta | reverse complement strand
CGTCTGAATAGACAATAAGTGTTTATAGGATGTGAAAAATGTAATGCAAAACAAATCTGAATTCCATGGAAAGTGGAATATAAAGCTGATCGTCATCAGTTGTTTTTTTTTTATTTTCTCCTTTTTTTTTGACAATCTGTGTCACTGATCATGATAGAAATGTCAATTACCAAGGCAATAAAGTTTTTCTTAAATTCACCAAGGCAGGAGATTTAACATGCAACTCTACCAGATTCCTATCCCCCTAAACCCTGTCTTTAACCCACACCACAAATAAAAGAGCAACAGTTGGTTAAGTGATTCTGAGTTAAAAGGATGATGTTTTGCAATCTTTGTCTTAAATTGTAAGAGGGCTGAGTGTTGATAGCTATGTGGAAGACTGAAGCTTTCGTTCTAGCATTCAGATAAGAATCCAAACCTTTGTTCCTGCTGTAAATGAACTTGGTGGAATCTGGGCAGATCTCGGTGATAAGAGAAAGGGGACTGGTCATCTATAGAAAAGAATGTGAGAACACTTGGACGTGGACTGCATTTATCAATACAGTCACAATGTTAAATGAACAAAATTCTTGAACAGTTTTTTTTCAAAAAAATGTTCAGGTTTATTTGTGGAAATGCAAGATTTCTATGAAAATAGTTTTTGTATGGAAATTTTTGTAATACTTTTTATCAACAAAATAAGAACATGTGTTCCTGTCAGGGGTGTGATGTCAAGCATGAATGGTAGTGCGTGTGCACCACCAACGTTTGGTGAAAACTATTTTTATCAAGAAAAAAAGGAATCATAGAAGAGAAATATTTTCAAGTTAGATAATATAAAAGCTAGGTGCACTACCACCACTGCTTACCATGCCACACCCCTGGTTTCCACAAGACTGACAACATACTGTAATGAACAATTGTGTGTAAAATGGTAAAAGACACAGACCTCTTGACAACATTGTGATAACAGTTGAGTGCACACAGTTTGCTGTTTGAATTCAATGCACAAAATTAAAAAAAATCATTAAAATTATGTTCATTTTACTTTCAGCTTTGGCTTTCATTTTTCTCTTGTATGTGTAAATGAATGCACCATCTACTCTTTGCTTAGGGGAAGTATGCATCCTGAGTCCTTCTAGGTCACCAAGAACGTCCACTTCCTGGAAAAAAGAAGAAAAAAGCTTGGGGAGGAGCTATTCCAATCTAGGAGAGTCTGAACTGGGAAATATAATGTAATTATTAGGCTTAGGGCAGTTAAAATAAAAAAAAATAGTTCTAGAGGTGACAGTCATGATCGTATCCCTTCTATGAATGGATATTGCTTATGTTCATTGGGTTGTATAAACTGTACAGCGATGACTGATATACATTTAAAATTCAACTTGTATTAATTTTTAAGAATTTCTTGTGCATTGATAATTCAATGTAATTCAGCAAAAGAGATAGGAAGAAATAGGCACGATATTACAATTAGTAATTCTGTGATATAGATATTGACATTTAAAAACTATAGATTATAACATACAGTTTATTAGGCAAAACAATTATAATCAGAACCCCTGACAGAAAGAAAAGAAAAAGAAACTCTGTGAAAGTATCTGTTTAAACTCACAAAAGTGGCATAATTAAATTGCCTAATATTTAAATTGAATTAAAATTAAATGCTCAATTGCATACTAAATTTTTAGTGACATGGTTACTTTAAGTTTAAATTCATTTCTAGTATTATGATTATTTTAAGTTAAAATTCATATGTCAATGATCATTTCTTTCCAAAATATAATTTTAGAAGGTTTACACAAAGCACTGTAAAAATATTGGCATTGGTTTAAGTGGTAGATATCCTCAAATAACATAATTCCTAAAAATATTCACAATTTTGATAATATTAGGCTTTTTCTAAATTAAATTCTAATTTGATTTAAAGCACTTTCAAAAATCAATTTTTATTATATTCATGTCTTACATAATAGGCAGGAAATGATAACTTGAATTATGCTTAATCAGGAAACATTTATTTCAATTTTTTATAAAATTGGGAAATAATTTTATTCAAGCATTAAAT
>NW_007211554.1:0-1073 GCF_000164805.1 Carlito syrichta | reverse complement strand
CAACAAATATTATTTTGGTTAAAACTAGGAAAGTAAGGATCTGAAACAAGAAGAGCCAACTCTGTGCACATGCCTGATCTGAGAAAAGAAAACAAAAGAAAGAAAAAAGCTTTGACCATTGTCTCGAGAAGCCTTCTGAATGGATGAAGACACAATTGTGGAACAGTCTTAAAAGCAGGAGAGGAAGCAGGATGGCAGATTTGGGAATGCACAGTTTAAGGGGTGAGAGATGTGGTTTAAAACAGAGGTGCATTAATTAGACGTTTGATTATGAAGAGAAAGAAGGAAGCAATACTAAAAAAAATAAGTGTTTCACAGAAATAGAAAAGATGATATCTGAAGCCACATTAACCACACTGTGAAATACAAATAAATAAATAGTATGCTTTATTATGTATTGAGATTAATAAGAATTTATCTTGCCTTTTTTTGTGCTGATAAAGTGTGTTATTGTAAACTTGTAGTTTTATAGCGAAAGTTGTCTAAATAACAGTTGGTTGGATAAAGGCTATTCCCATTAAAGGGTAAATGTGGTGAAAACAAATATGATAACTTTAATTTTATATTTTTAATTAGGTCTAAAAATAAGATTTAAGCAAAATTTAAAACAAAATAATGACATATGAGAATTTTATTTGCTACTGAAAACTGAATTCCAAACAGTACAATAATTTTCATTATTTTGTTTGTTTAATCTATTCTTTAACAGATATTGGGACCCATGTTGAGCTAGGCAAAAGAGTCAACATGAACAATGAGAAAGTATAACTATGATTCTAACTTATTCTTAATAAGTTAATGTGTCATTCTGTCCAGATATTAAAAATACATTGTCTTTACCGAAGCAGAATAACTAGATTCTTCTAATAACTTGTTTTATATATTTACCATTTAATTGGTATTTCAAAGACTAATAATTTCATATGTATTGATATAATTCAAAGGTACTGTGGGAAAAATGCTAATTTTATGGATATAAAATGTTTTCATGAAATACAATATATGAGGCCACTTTAGAAAAAATAATAATATTTAAAAATAATTGATATTTTTATTTCTCTACTGATGTTTTT
>NW_007211553.1:0-1254 GCF_000164805.1 Carlito syrichta | reverse complement strand
AAGCCACATTAACCACACTGTGAAATACAAATAAATAAATAGTATGCTTTATTATGTATTGAGATTAATAAGAATTTATCTTGCCTTTTTTTGTGCTGATAAAGTGTGTTATTGTAAACTTGTAGTTTTATAGCGAAAGTTGTCTAAATAACAGTTGGTTGGATAAAGGCTATTCCCATTAAAGGGTAAATGTGGTGAAAACAAATATGATAACTTTAATTTTATATTTTTAATTAGGTCTAAAAATAAGATTTAAGCAAAATTTAAAACAAAATAATGACATATGAGAATTTTATTTGCTACTGAAAACTGAATTCCAAACAGTACAATAATTTTCATTATTTTGTTTGTTTAATCTATTCTTTAACAGATATTGGGACCCATGTTGAGCTAGGCAAAAGAGTCAACATGAACAATGAGAAAGTATAACTATGATTCTAACTTATTCTTAATAAGTTAATGTGTCATTCTGTCCAGATATTAAAAATACATTGTCTTTACCGAAGCAGAATAACTAGATTCTTCTAATAACTTGTTTTATATATTTACCATTTAATTGGTATTTCAAAGACTAATAATTTCATATGTATTGATATAATTCAAAGGTACTGTGGGAAAAATGCTAATTTTATGGATATAAAATGTTTTCATGAAATACAATATATGAGGCCACTTTAGAAAAAATAATAATATTTAAAAATAATTGATATTTTTATTTCTCTACTGATGTTTTTAACCCAAAGAGATAGCATCAGTAGGGAAAATCATTATCACTAATAGTTGTGTTCGATTCTTGATCATAGTTGTTTTGCTAGGGTCAAAGTTTCATGTAAAAATGAAAAGTTACAAGTGAAAGTAACCTTTTAAATTGTTTTCTTAAACTAATTTCATATTACCAAATCTTTATTTGCCATAAAATCAAAACTTCTGCATTACATATTAAATTTAATTTAAATAATTTTATTATTGATTTTTTAAAAGTAACTTTTATATCAAGATAAATTGAGTGAATTTATAGTGTTAGTAGTATAGTAAATAATATCTAAGAGAAATTACATGATATAAAAACATTTTACAATGATTACACACACAAACACGCACAGAAAGACACATTTTGTTTGTTGAAATCTAATTTGTGCCTTTGGGTAATGTTCTCAGCTGGACCCTGTTGTGATTAAGAGTATCAATTCTTCAATCAAAACAGCAACTGTATCAGGTATATATTCTCAAATTGTATACAAGTATATTAGTGTA
>NW_007211552.1:0-719 GCF_000164805.1 Carlito syrichta | reverse complement strand
AAAATAACAGATGCTGGAGAGACTGTAGCAAAAAGGGAATACTTCTACACTGTTGGTGGGAGTGTAAACTAGTACAGCCTCTGTGAAAATAGTGTGGAAATTTCTAAAAGATCTAAAAATCGACCTTCCATATGACCCCACAATCCCCCTACTTGGAATATACCCAGAAGAACTCAAATCACTCTATAAAAAAGATACCTGCACACGTATGTTTATTGCAGCATTGTTCACAATAGCATCATGCTGCCCATCAAATAGGACTGGGTAAAAAAATGTGGTACATATACACAATGGAATATTATGTAGCCATAAAGTAGAACAAAACCATGAACTTCACAGCTACCTGGATTGACTTAGCGTCTATAATACTGAATGATCTGTCACAGAAACAAAGAACTGAGTATCACATTTTCTCACTCATAAGTGGACCTTGAACAGCTATCTCAATACCATAAGAAAATGAATGACAGCAGAGGGAAACTGCAGGGGTGTTGGGGTACAGGGAGGTGGGATTGCAGTAGTGGGAAACTGCTTGTGGAAGGGGGGGCACACCTCATCAACAAGGGTAACTGCACAATGAATATTTGTATATCTAACCCTGAATTGTATCCCACAATTTTAAAATGCAAAACAACAAAAAAAATCAGACCAAAAATTCTAGAGTAGAAAAGAATTATTGCTGAAATTAAAAAAAAAAAAAAAATGGTGAGACCAGGATA
>NW_007211551.1:0-1503 GCF_000164805.1 Carlito syrichta | reverse complement strand
TTATCAATATTTTCATGTCCCTTATTTGTGCTACCTTTATTTAAATGTATTCCTTTACTAAAAAAGTTCTTATTGTTTTTCTGCTAGATTAGTATTAATCAATTTTTTAGATGATTTTGCAAAACACAGATAGTTTATTGCCCTCACTAAAAAATAAGTGTCTGAATAGTTTTCAAAACTTATTTGGTAACCTTTACTTGAGAACTCGTTATATTGAGATAAGAACTTTTGAATGGTAGTGTTCTGGAAAATAAACATGAAGGAAATTTAGTTTTTATTCCTATATAAATCTATATGATTGCATGACCCTTTCTTATACCTGAAGTTCAAACTTCTTATAAGTTGTGTATAAATGCTTCTGCTTCATTTACTTTGTCAGATATTCAGTGAGCTTTTTAAATCTACAAACTCATGATTTTGTTCTGTTTAATACAGGTGTATATTCATATTATATTATTCATTGTAAGTTCTGCTTCATTTTTCTGGGTCTCTTGTTCAGAGAGTCAATTATCTATTGGCTAAATTAATTCATTCACTTATTCAGCAAATAGTGAATTCCATTTTATGCATTATTGATTGTACTAAGTATAGTTTAAATTGTGGGCTTTTAGAATTTTTAAATATTATTGGTTGAGTCCATTATATATCCTTTAAAAGAGTGTATTTATTTTAGCAAACTAGCTCCCTTTTCATGTTGTTATGTTTTGTTCTCTAATGTTATCTCTTATTTCATAGAGCTCATAATTATGGAGTTTATTGAAGATATATAGTTTTATGTGAATTTCAATCCCCCATAACATTTTTCTCTACAGTTTGCAATGATTTCTATTTTACCTTAAAGATCTACTTTTTAATTTTTATTTTATACTATTATTTAAATTAAGACAAATTTAAATTTATCTAGGATTGGTAATTTCTTGTAAACTTAATGGGCAAGTTATCATTACTACCTATCACTCTCCAACATGTTAATGCTAGAATTCTAACATAGTTCTTAAAATGTTGATTATATTTATCACCATTAGCCAGGATTTCTATATACGGTGGTTATGCTACTAATACAACTAATGGACAACAAAGATATTTCATGTTCTTATTGACAAAGTAGAACAGAAATTATTCTGAATAATTTTCATCATTCATTTGTTCTTTCATTGCTTGGTGTAATGTGTGAAATGATGCAACTGAAAATGTCCAGTGTTTCAAGACAAGTTCTGTCTTCCTTCCCCTTATTTCTATCAGCTTTGTTTTTGTGGTAATATGTGCCACTGGTTTTTCACTGCACACCTTGTTTTACTATATTATTATGAGTACAAATACATTAATGTATTTATAAGGAGAAATGACCATGTGGCATTTTCTTAGTCAGTTTAGGATGCTATTAAAAAATACCATAGACTGAATGCTTAAACAATAAAATTTTATTTTTTATGGTTCTGGTGGCTGGAAAGTCTAAGACCAAGGTTCCAGTCCATTTGATTCCTGTAGAAGCCCCTCTTTATC
>NW_007211550.1:0-532 GCF_000164805.1 Carlito syrichta | reverse complement strand
GTCTATTCATATCTTTTGCCCACTTTGTAATGGGGCTGTTTTTTTTTTTTTTTCTTTTCAGCACGTTTGAGCTCCTTGTAGATCCTAGAAGTTAGGCCTTTGTCAGTTTTTTATTGTCGTTTGCTTAGGTTAATTCAAAAACCTTGTTTTCAAGTTCTGATAACATTTATTCTGCTTGTTCTATCTAGTCCATTGTTAAAACTTCCCACTGCATTTTGTATTTTTCTGAATGATTCTTTTTTTCTAGAATTTCAGCTGTTTTTTAATTAAAAATTTTTTTTAAAAAATTTTTATTATAAAGATGTTGGGTACAATTCAGGGTTAGTTATATAAACATTGATCATACAGGTACCCTTGTTGATGAAGTATGCCCATCTCTACCCTAGCAGTTTTCCTCAACTGCCAATCCCAGCCCTTCTCCCCTGATAGGTTCCCACTACTACCAATCACCTTCTTATGGCATTATAATTGCTCAAGGTTCGTTTATGAGTGAGAACATATGGAACTCTGCTCTTTGTTTCTGTGATAAATC
>NW_007211549.1:0-1138 GCF_000164805.1 Carlito syrichta | reverse complement strand
CCTGAGCCCGTGGGTTGGAGACTAGCCCGGGCTGGTGAGACCTGTCTCTGCAATAAATAGAAAATTAGCTGGGTGTGGTAGTGGGAGCCTGTAGTTCAGGCAACTTGGAAGGCTGAGGCGGAAGAATTTCAGGAGCCCAGCGGGTCCATGCTGGGGTGGCAGTGAGTGTGCTATTTCACTTCAGCCTGGGCAACAGAGTGACAGTTCAACACACACATGCACAAAGAATGCATCTCAATTAAGACTGCATCTCAACAACTGTGAAAGGACACATATCATTTGTGTTTTAAGTATATGCATGTTTTATCCTTTACTCAATTCTCTGGCAATTTGTCATTCAAATTGAATCACAGTTGCTCCAAGTTATTATAGATGCCATCCGGATTTCTGTTGAAATTTTTCTATATAGTCAAGATGTTTACCTACGTTCCATACTTTTACAATCAAATTTCAAGCATACAAAGAAGAAACTAATGGAAGAATGAAACTGGAACAAGGAGAAAAAAGAAAAAAGCCACATTTTCTTTTCTCAAGACACCTGGACTTAGCCCGTGGCACTTATACTACTTCTTAGATTCGATTGACTAGTACTTAGACAGTTATCTAAAAGAGGAAGCATTGGAGAGAGGAATGCAGTTTTTCTTCTGTGCTACAGTAGAGACTATATAAAAAATTGACAAAAATATTTTTTGGCATGAAAAAACACATGGTGGACATAAAGCCTATATTATTATACTCAATGTCTGACAAATAGGGTGATGACCAATAATTTCTGTGACTCTACAGGGCTACACTGGAATCCATATGCATAAAATTGGAGAAAGGTAGCAGAATCAATTCAAGAAAATACAAACAGTTACATGTTTGTCTGCAAATTGAGTGTTTCCTGTGTTTTGTAAGAATGGGCAACACTGGTTATATTCAAACATTTAGGACTGTATATTGAACTTACTAATTTATACAATCTATTTCAGATTTGAAGTTGCCATAATAATAAAACAGGGAATATTTTGTTTATGAGACTTTAAGAGCAAAATTAAAGACAAAGCATGCAGTAGTTTGGAAGAATTTTTATTTATTCTTTTTGCTATTTTTTTTTTTTTTTTGCTTTTAAAAAAGATAAACCAATTTCTAATAC
>NW_007211548.1:0-727 GCF_000164805.1 Carlito syrichta | reverse complement strand
TCTTTTTGTAGAATGCTTTGAGTTCCTCCGGGTATACTCACAGTAGGGGGATTGTTGGGTCATGTGGAAGATCAATTCTAGTTCTTTTAGAAGTTGCCACAATGTTTCCATAGAGGTTGATCTGGTTTGCATTCATACCAGCAGTGTAGATGCATTCTCTTTTCTCCACATCCTCACCAGCGTCTTGTTGTTTGTTTTATTAATGATGGCCATTCTTCCTGGGGTTAGGTGGTATCTCAATGTGGTTTTGATTTGCATTTCTCTGATAATGAGTGAGGCCGAACACATTTTCATGTGTCTGTTGACTGCTCATATGTCTTTTTTTGGGGAAGTGTCTATTCATATCTTTCACCCACTTTTTAATGACACTGTTTGTTTTTTTCCTTTTGGCATGTTTGAGTTCCTTGTAGATCCTGGATGTTAGGCATTTGTCAGATATACAGTTGGCAAATATTTTTTCCCATTCTGTGGGCTGTCTCCCTACTCTCTTGATTGTTTCCTTTGCAGAAGTTTTTCAGTTTGATGAGGTCTCACTTGTGTGTTCAGTTTGATGAGGTCTCACATCTCTTATCGCAGGGACACTTGGGGTTTTGATTAGGAATTGGTTGCCAGTTCGAACTTCCATAAGGGTGTCTCCTGCATTTTCTAAGATTCTTATAGTTTGAGGTTTTATATTTAGGTCTTTGACACAATGAGGGTTGATTTTATATATAGTGATAGGTAGGAG
>NW_007211547.1:0-434 GCF_000164805.1 Carlito syrichta | reverse complement strand
CCTGTGGGCTGTCTCCCTACTCTCTTGATTGTTTCCTTTGCAGAAGTTTTTCAGTTTGATGAGGTCTCACTTGTGTGTTCAGTTTGATGAGGTCTCACATCTCTTATCGCATGGACACTTGGGGTTTTGATTAGGAATTGGTTGCCAGTTCGAACTTCCATAAGGGTGTCTCCTGCATTTTCTAAGATTCTTATAGTTTGAGGTTTTATATTTAGGTCTTTGACACAATGAGGGTTGATTTTATATATAGTGATAGGTAGGAGTTCTGTTTCAATCTTCTGCATGTGGTCAGTCAGTTTTCCCAGCATCATTTACTGAATAGGTTCTCCTCTCCCCAGTGGTTGGTGGTGGAAGCTTTGTCGAAGATGAGTTGGTTGAGGAATATATGTTTTGCTTCCAGAATCTCTATCTTGGTCCATTGGTCTATAGGCCTG
>NW_007211546.1:0-1310 GCF_000164805.1 Carlito syrichta | reverse complement strand
TATAAATGCTAGTGTTCCTGTGTTGGGTGCATATATGTTTAGGATGGATATTTCTTGTTAATAAATTGAATTTTTTATCATTATATAGTGTCCTTTTATTATCTTTTTAAATTTTTGATAGCTTAAAGGTTGTTTTGTGTGCTATTAAGATCATGACTCCTGCCTTTTGTGATTCATTCACCTGGAAATTCATTTTTCATCCTCTAACTTTCATTTTTCATCCTCTAACTTTGAGTCTGTGTGCATTCTCTTGTTGTGAGATGAGTTTCCTGGTTGCAGTAAATTATTGGGTCATGTTTTTGTATCCCGTTTGTTATTCTGGGTCTTTTCAGTGATGTATTGAGTCCATTCACATTCAGGCTGATTATTGAAATGTGATTGTTTATCCCCATCATGTGGTTTTTATAAAATTTTTTCTTTATTTGTTTTCTTTCAGCTTTTGGGTTGATGTATGTGTTTTTTCAAGTTTGCAGTTACAATGTATTCTTTGTTGATTCTGTGTTCTGCTGTTCTCTTGACAAGTGTATGGCCATTCTTTTTTTTTTTCATTCTTCTGTGGTTAATACCCTTTTAAGCATCTCCTTTAGAGCTGGTCTGGAAGGTGCATAATTTCTTAGAGATTGGTTGTCTGGGAAGGATTTTAATTCTCCATTGCTGGTGAAGCTGAGTGTGACTGGGTAGCGAATTCTTGGTTGAAACTGTTTATCTTTGAAGACTTTGAATATTGGACTCCAGTGCCTTTTAGCTTGTAGTTTCTTCTGATACCTCTGCTGCTATTCTGATGGGTTTTCCCAGTAGGTACTCTGACCTTTCTCACTTGCTGTCTTTAGGATTTTTTTCTTTTGTACCTACTTTATGCAGGAGAATTACTATATGTCTAGAGGTTGGTCTTTTCATTTGATGTCTTGCAGTGGTTCTCTGTATCTTTTGTGTTTGAATGGTCACATCTCTGATGAGATGGGGAAAGTTTTCTTAGATAACCTCCTGGAATACTTGCTCTGAAGTGTTCTCCCTTTCTCTTTCTTCTGCTGGAATACCAATTAGGCATAGGTTTAGCCTCCTTTTATAATCATACATCTCTTGGAGGCTTTGCTTTTTCTTTCTGAGTTTTCTTTCCGTGTTTTTTACAGATCAGTTAATTCCATGTTTTGGTCTTCAAGTTTTGAGATTGTTTCTTTGGCTTGATTAATCTGCTTTCCATGCTTTTCATCTTGTTATTTATTTCCTGGATGAAATTTCTTATGGCTGAAATCTCTGTTACAAGTTATTTCAGTGTTGCACCTTGTCTTTCTTGAGTCTTATTCACTCTT
>NW_007211545.1:0-2048 GCF_000164805.1 Carlito syrichta | reverse complement strand
ACAAGAATGTTGAAAAACAAAGATCTAGACCAGTGTTTCATAAAAGAAATCATGTAGATGAATATTAAACATGTAGATTCCTAGGCTTTCTGCAAAGAAATTCTGAACAGCAGTTCTGGTTTGGATCCAAAAATCTGCTTTGTGGAAAGTTGTTCAGAGGGTTTTAACACAGACATTTCAAGGTCTGTGGATCAAGCAAAGCTCGTCAGTAGAATTTTCTGACCTGATAGTAATGTTTTCTGTCAGGCATTTCTCTTTCAGGTCCTTTCCTGTTACAGGAGCTTTTCTGTCTTCTTAATTAACTGCTGCTTTCTCACCAAAAAATCAAAAAAGAGAAATGCTTTCTGTCTGTGTTGTCTACTAGAGTAGCCATGACATGTAGCTATTGAGCATTTGAAATGTGGTTAGTATGACGGAACAACTGAATTTATGATTTTCTTAATTTTACCTAATTTAAATTTAAGTAGGCACATGTACTTAGTGACTACCATCCTTGATAGTACATGACTATTGTTTTATTTCTGAAAAAGTCTGTCTTGTAGCATCTTTAACTGGAAGGCACACTTCCTTTTCTTGCTCAAAAACCTCTTGGCCTGTACTGGACCATTTGCAGGATGAGAAGCATTAATTAATGTGCCTATCTCATATTGGTTTTGTATCGGGGAATATACAGATAAACAAATCAGGGTTCCTTTCTTCAAAAAGCTCAGAATCTAATGAGGAAGATTCTTGTCAAGGTAATAGGCAAATCGAGTTACATCAAAGGAAGTAAAGAGATTCTGGCCATGGCAGACTTATTTTCATTTATTCTTGATATTTTAGTTCCTAGCTTCCCTGAGGGCTTTATATCAGGTAAGTTTCTGCTTCAGTAGTTTGATCCATTGTGGAATTACAGCAGTCTTTTCCTCAGGGGCAGTATTACAGAGCAACCGGACTCTGAAGTGAGAGCATGAACTCTAGAATGAGGCAACATGGGTCCAAATTCTCATTCTAACCTTTATTTGATGTGTGTCTTTGTGAAACGTATCTAACCTCTGTGCCTCAGTTTTCCCCTGTATAAAATGAGACAACATGATTACCTTTCTCTAGCCATTGTTGTGAAGAGTTACTGGGGTAAAGTATGGCAAGTACATAACACAATGTTTACCAATAGCGAGTGCCCATCAAAATTCAAATTTCTACAGCACAGTGATTGAAGGCACAAGCTCTAGCACTCAGCTGCCTGCTTTAGAATCTTAGACCTGCCACTTGCAGTTCTGAGAACTTGGAGAATTTATTCACCTGCTTTGTGCTGTTAAAGAAAAAAAAAAACTATTCAGTGACATTTGTTGAAGACAGTAAGGCAGAATTTATTCAAGGGCTCAATTCTGAATACAGCATGGACAAGTAGTAGTTTATAGTCAAGGAGCAGCAGGGTGGGTGTCAGTAGATAAAAATTACTAAGAGGAAGTCCAGGGCGATCAGACATCACCTGGGGGTAAAAGGTGAGGAATCTGATTAGATATCAAGGGTGATCACATAGCAAGGGTTGGGGGTTATGGTTAAACAGACAGCAGGATTCTTGTTAAAAGTGGACAATGCACGGAGGTCCAAAGTCAACTAGTAGAACAGAGAGTTCAGAAAGAGCCCGAGTAGAGTTTGGTCAAGGAGGAAATCTTTATCAGCATCTCAGTTTTCTCTTCTGCAAAAACGGGCTTTATTAAATAGCAGGGATCACAGAGAAGTTAATATACTGAATTCATTTACTAGACATAACTCTTGAGACATGCTATATAGGCATTTGCACATACTTATTCTCTTATTACTAATTGCGAGTTTTCTCTTTTTATTCCATATTTGCCAAGTTATCCTCCAACCCAGCAGCTGGAACGCATAAATTTGACCCTGTCCCTTTTCAGTTTAAAATCTTTCCGTATCTTCCTATCACCTTATATCCTTTTACCTGATTGTCCAGACTAACCTCTCGTTGGGTTTCCATCATTTATCTTACCTGCTCCCCAAACAAAACAAAACAAATGATATGTTCCAGCCATATGAGCTCTCCAAGG
>NW_007211544.1:0-733 GCF_000164805.1 Carlito syrichta | reverse complement strand
TACTTAAAGCTAAGAAGAGAGATCATGAAAACATAGTGATAAGGTAGGGACAGATAACAAAAGACCCTAAATATCAGAGGACAAGTTAGGACTTTATCTTTGTGAAAATGAGGAGCCTCTGAGGTTTGTTTGTTTGTTTTTTCTTTATTTTATTGTAAAGATGTGGGGTACTAGTCAGGATTAGGTACATAGGTAGTCTGCATGCAGGTGAAGTTTGGGCCTCCAACTGTTCCTCACTTCCCCTGGTTTAGGATCAGGACCCTACGTGTCCGACCCCTGACTCTGGCAGTGACTCACTACTGCTGATCCCTCTCTTATAGTATTGTGATGAATGCTCAGGACCTGCTTATGAGTGAGAACATGTGAGCCACTAAGCTTTTTAATTGTAGGAATAACTTAATGAAATGGACTTTTCAGAATGACTTATGTGACCAGAGTCAGCATGAGAGGCCTGTAAAAGGAGGTGCTTTTACTTTGGCAGTGCAAATATGACTTCCACAAATTCCATCCAGCAAAAGATGGAATCTACTTCCTCTTCCCTTGACTCTGGGTTGGCAGTGTGACTTTCTTTGGTCAATAGGCACTGTAGAAATGCTGCTATTTGAGAGGCCTGGAAGTTTCCTCTGACGCTCTCTTGAAGCCCAGCTGCCATGCAGTAAGGAAATAAATACTATCCTTCACCATGAGTGAAGTGCCAGTGGAAAGAAAGGCTAAGGAATGGGTTTGAGATGTA
>NW_007211543.1:0-831 GCF_000164805.1 Carlito syrichta | reverse complement strand
TTTATGTAAAGATGTGGGGTACTAGTCAGGATTAGGTACATAGGTAGTCTGCATGCAGGTGAAGTTTGGGCCTCCAACTGTTCCTCACTTCCCCTGGTTTAGGATCAGGACCCTACGTGTCCGACCCCTGACTCTGGCAGTGACTCACTACTGCTGATCCCTCTCTTATAGTATTGTGATGAATGCTCAGGACCTGCTTATGAGTGAGAACATGTGAGCCACTAAGCTTTTTAATTGTAGGAATAACTTAATGAAATGGACTTTTCAGAATGACTTATGTGACCAGAGTCAGCATGAGAGGCCTGTAAAAGGAGGTGCTTTTACTTTGGCAGTGCAAATATGACTTCCACAAATTCCATCCAGCAAAAGATGGAATCTACTTCCTCTTCCCTTGACTCTGGGTTGGCAGTGTGACTTTCTTTGGTCAATAGGCACTGTAGAAATGCTGCTATTTGAGAGGCCTGGAAGTTTCCTCTGACGCTCTCTTGAAGCCCAGCTGCCATGCAGTAAGGAAATAAATACTATCCTTCACCATGAGTGAAGTGCCAGTGGAAAGAAAGGCTAAGGAATGGGTTTGAGATGTAGGGGAGAACTGAGGTGCCCCAGAAAACAGCAACGCCAGGCTCTAGACATGTGAGAGAAGCTCTCTTGGGCCCCTTATCTCAGGCCACCTGCCAGCTGAACACAGTCATACAAGTGACCCCAGAAGACCAGCAGATGAATCATTCAGTCTACCCACAGAATCTTGAGAAATGATACATCTTTGCCATTTTGAGCTTTTAAGTTTTGAGGGAGTTTATTGCATAGCAATAGAAAACTGAAATAGCAGCT
>NW_007211542.1:0-2047 GCF_000164805.1 Carlito syrichta | reverse complement strand
GCTTAATAATAACTAAAAAATGTAAGCCCTTCCCCTCATCATTTTTCACCAGTGTTTGATAACTATTGTGTGAGAACAATGAAAGCAGATATATATGATAGTATATTCAATGTCCCAAAGAGATGATGAATGATAACATTTACAATTTGAAAGAAAAATGGCCCAATTTCAAGTGTCCTTTCTGGAAGTTCTATGACTGTTTTGGGAAAACTTGCTAAAAATACTAAGGCAGCAAAGACAAGAATGAAAAGAGTGAAATATGGTCTTCGTCCTTTTTTATGTTCTTAAGTATACTGTCTAACATACATCATTTTGACAAATCTGACTTATTTATTAAATAAAACCTGTGATCATTAAATATATTTCCAGGTACTGTGTCCATGAATAGTGAATTCTGGGTAAGTTCATTATGTGAATCAAAACATTGGAAAACACCCTTTTAAATGTAAGAAATGTCTTTGTGTGTTTCACCTCATAACTTTGACTAAAATGACCTGAAACGTGAATAAATATTTAAACAGAATCTAGAATCAAACTATCATAGGATATATTGACACATTAGTCAACTCAACAACTGATTGCAAGGGGACACGTTTAGACAAACCTCTATCCGTCTGCGTAGTTCTCAATAATTGGTTGATGGCCCCACTGAAGTGACTAGTTTAGTTTTATAACTTTCCAATCATTAGGTTTGTGACACTGAAAATTATCTTCCTCTTTGTTGAATTTTTGAAAGTTATCATAAATGATGTCTCTAGTTTGTAGGATCAGGAACAAGTCTGGAGTGGTTAGAAGGTTGGAGGAGGACTACTTAAAGCTAAGAAGAGAGATCATGAAAACATAGTGATAAGGTAGGGACAGATAACAAAAGACCCTAAATATCAGAGGACAAGTTAGGACTTTATCTTTGTGAAAATGAGGAGCCTCTGAGGTTTGTTTGTTTGTTTTTTCTTTATTTTATTGTAAAGATGTGGGGTACTAGTCAGGATTAGGTACATAGGTAGTCTGCATGCAGGTGAAGTTTGGGCCTCCAACTGTTCCTCACTTCCCCTGGTTTAGAATCAGGACCGTACGTGTCCGACCCCTGACTCTGGCAGTGACTCACTACTGCTGATCCCTCTCTTATAGTATTGTGATGAATGCTCAGGACCTGCTTATGAGTGAGAACATGTGAGCCACTAAGCTTTTTAATTGTAGGAATAACTTAATGAAATGGACTTTTCAGAATGACTTATGTGACCAGAGTCAGCATGAGAGGCCTGTAAAAGGAGGTGCTTTTACTTTGGCAGTGCAAATATGACTTCCACAAATTCCATCCAGCAAAAGATGGAATCTACTTCCTCTTCCCTTGACTCTGGGTTGGCAGTGTGACTTTCTTTGGTCAATAGGCACTGTAGAAATGCTGCTATTTGAGAGGCCTGGAAGTTTCCTCTGACGCTCTCTTGAAGCCCAGCTGCCATGCAGTAAGGAAATAAATACTATCCTTCACCATGAGTGAAGTGCCAGTGGAAAGAAAGGCTAAGGAATGGGTTTGAGATGTAGGGGAGAACTGAGGTGCCCCAGAAAACAGCAACGCCAGGCTCTAGACATGTGAGAGAAGCTCTCTTGGGCCCCTTATCTCAGGCCACCTGCCAGCTGAACACAGTCATACAAGTGACCCCAGAAGACCAGCAGATGAATCATTCAGTCTACCCACAGAATCTTGAGAAATGATACATCTTTGCCATTTTGAGCTTTTAAGTTTTGAGGGAGTTTATTGCATAGCAATAGAAAACTGAAATAGCAGCTTGCAAGATGTTTTTCTCATCATCAAACTCAGGAAAGATTCAGCGAATTGGAGGCATGGAAGCCAATTAGAATGATATTTCAGGAAGGTTAACCTGAGATAATGAGAACGTGGCCTGGGTAAAAAGACTGGGGCTTACTTATGCTCAATTTCTTCCTCTCGTCAGGAAGGAAGTGCATAGTTTAACATTGGGTTAAAATGTTGAGTTTAAAAGTCACACAAAACTGGGCTCCTAGCCAAGTTCCCTGACTTAAATGTTTT
>NW_007211541.1:0-739 GCF_000164805.1 Carlito syrichta | reverse complement strand
ACTTTCTTTGGTCAATAGGCACTGTAGAAATGCTGCTATTTGAGAGGCCTGGAAGTTTCCTCTGACGCTCTCTTGAAGCCCAGCTGCCATGCAGTAAGGAAATAAATACTATCCTTCACCATGAGTGAAGTGCCAGTGGAAAGAAAGGCTAAGGAATGGGTTTGAGATGTAGGGGAGAACTGAGGTGCCCCAGAAAACAGCAACGCCAGGCTCTAGACATGTGAGAGAAGCTCTCTTGGGCCCCTTATCTCAGGCCACCTGCCAGCTGAACACAGTCATACAAGTGACCCCAGAAGACCAGCAGATGAATCATTCAGTCTACCCACAGAATCTTGAGAAATGATACATCTTTGCCATTTTGAGCTTTTAAGTTTTGAGGGAGTTTATTGCATAGCAATAGAAAACTGAAATAGCAGCTTGCAAGATGTTTTTCTCATCATCAAACTCAGGAAAGATTCAGCGAATTGGAGGCATGGAAGCCAATTAGAATGATATTTCAGGAAGGTTAACCTGAGATAATGAGAACGTGGCCTGGGTAAAAAGACTGGGGCTTACTTATGCTCAATTTCTTCCTCTCGTCAGGAAGGAAGTGCATAGTTTAACATTGGGTTAAAATGTTGAGTTTAAAAGTCACACAAAACTGGGCTCCTAGCCAAGTTCCCTGACTTAAATGTTTTCCTTCCCCAAGACAAGCTCTTCTCACCTAAGACATAGTGCTAATAATAGTCCCCACATAGGG
>NW_007211540.1:0-676 GCF_000164805.1 Carlito syrichta | reverse complement strand
CCTCAGTCACCCATGGAATTCTCCTTCGTGCTTTCCTCCCTGACCCTCTCTGGTCTGCAAGGCCTTTCTCTCACTGTTCCCTGCCTGTGGACACTCTTCTTGGGCCATACATCAGGTTCCTAGCAGGCCCCCTCCTCCAAGCTGTGCTCAGGGATTCCCACTCCAGCCCTGGCACCAGCATCCTTCTCAGACCTGTTCCCTGTGCTCCCTGCTGAGAACATGGAGTTCTAATTCAATTCCCCACTGTCTGGAGGAAGTTGAAATCCTTGCTCAACCTGTCCTGTCCTTCACAGTCCGATCCGAGCTGCAATTGGAGGTTGATGGGAACCACTTTTGGCTCCATGCTTGAGGGCTCAGCAGCGTGGAGGGATCAGTACCCCAGCCCACGCTACCTCACTCCCTCGCTGCCATCCGTCTGTCACAACCTTGTTACGTCATTCTGTAACCCTCTGCTTACCTACCTACCGGGGCCTCTTTGTTGGTCAAACCAGAGCCTGCCTCTGTTCAATTCTGGGTCACTCATGGACAACTCACGGCCCAGCATCTGCCAGACCAGCAGTCCCCAACCTTTCTGTCACCAAGGATGGGTTTTGCGGAAGACAATTTTTCCACGAACAGGGTGGGGAGATGATCAGGCATTCGACTCTCATAAGGAGCCATAACCCAGCTCCCTCAC
>NW_007211539.1:0-890 GCF_000164805.1 Carlito syrichta | reverse complement strand
CATGCAATTCCCAATAGGGTCTGTGCTCCTACGAGAGTCTAATGCCACCACCGGTCTGACAGAATCCGGAGCTTTGCTCGCCCACTCACACCAGACCAAGTCCCAGTTGTTGGAGATCCCTGCCCTAGACCACATGCAGGCGAAAGAGTGACCAGAGAAATCTGGACTAAACTTGAGCGGTGACAGGCAGTGGTTGTCTTTGATGACTCTGCATTTCAGAATTTTGTGCCAAATAAATATTGTGAGTGAGCGAGTAAGTAGACCTGGATGGGTGTGTGAATGACTGATGAGTAAGAAGGGGACAACTGAGGCAGAGGTTCCTGAGGTCGGTCGCCCTTGCCCACGGCAGGAGTGAAGTTCCCCCCTTGCAGTTCCAGAGACTAGCGACTCTGGGGACAGGAGCTCGGTCCTACACTGCCCGGGCCCACCTGCCAGTGGTGAGGAAGACTCTTCCTGGGGGCAACAGATGCATTCACAAACTCCCTCCATACTGCATGCCTGCCTGTGTGTCACTGAGCAACAAATGTCGGTATTTTAATTTCTGTTCAGGGTTTTGCCTGTAGCCTGGATGCTGCTTCTGCGAGGTCAGCTTTAAGGGCTGTCCCAAAGACAGCAGTCCCCAAGCCTCCTGTCCAGGGAGACTGATGCTTTGGAAGACAGGTTTCAAAACTCATGAGCACGTATGAGCCCGACAGCTTGGGCTCCCCAAAAGCCCAGCAGGGAAACCCACTCAACTGGCCCCACATGGGTTAATTCCATAGGAGACCCCGCTGAAACTGGCGCCTGGAACTTAATGATCATCCATCCTCAACCAGCACGTGTATGCATAATCTGCTGCCGTTATGTTCAGCCTTACGTGGCGATTCATGAATCACACGCGCCGCGCCATC
>NW_007211538.1:0-697 GCF_000164805.1 Carlito syrichta | reverse complement strand
CTGCAAAATGAACATTTGTATACCTAGCCTGAATTGTACCCCACATTCTTAAAATAAAGAAAAAATAAATAAAAACTGCCCCCAAACTTTTGTGGTTTGTATATTCTATAACACAATTCACATATGGCAGTTACTGGGCACTTAATATTTTCTAATGTCCTTGTAAATGGTACTTTTTTCAAATCTCTAATGTTATTGCTGATATATAAAGATACAGTCAGCTTTTGTATATAAATCTTGTTTTCTGTGAACTTACTAAACACAGCTCTACCTCCAGTCTCATAATGAGAAAAGCATCAAATAAATCCAAATTTAGAAACATTCCAGGAAATACCAAATCAATTATTCTCAAAACTGGAAAGGTCATGAAAAACAAGGAAAAATAGATATTAACACACAGGCCACTAAAGAGGAATGATGAACAAATGCAGCATTGTATCTTAAATAGAATCCTGGAAGAGGAAAAAGACACTGAAAAACTGTGATGGCTGATTAAAATCTGGAGTAATGTTAATGGTATTATGCAAATGTCAATTTCTTAGTTTTGACAAATGTATCATGGTTATACTGATGTTGACATTCAGGATACTGGGTGAAGAGTACAGAAAAAATTGTTTGTCTTTGCAACTTTGTGTAAATTTAAAATTACTCCTAAATATTGCATTTTAGTTGTTTTAAATGTAGAAATGTGGTGATG
>NW_007211537.1:0-634 GCF_000164805.1 Carlito syrichta | reverse complement strand
GAGAAAAGCAACAAATAAATCCAAATTTAGAAACATTCCAGGAAATACCAAATCAATTATTCTCAAAACTGGAAAGGTCATGAAAAACAAGGAAAAATAGATATTAACACAGGCCACTAAAGAGGAATGATGAACAAATGCAGCATTGTATCTTAAATAGAATCCTGGAAGAGGAAAAAGACACTGAAAAACTGTGATGGCTGATTAAAATCTGGAGTAATGTTAATGGTATTATGCAAATGTCAATTTCTTAGTTTTGACAAATGTATCATGGTTATACTGATGTTGACATTCAGGATACTGGGTGAAGAGTACAGAAAAAATTGTTTGTCTTTGCAACTTTGTGTAAATTTAAAATTACTCCTAAATATTGCATTTTAGTTGTTTTAAATGTAGAAATGTGGTGATGGAAAAGCTTGAATCTGTGTAATTCTCACTTCTTCATTGAATCTGTTAACCACAATCCTCCTGATGGTACAATCTAATGTAAAAATATTTGCAGTTGGCAGCAGTGGTGTCCTGACATTTTAAATAATACAATACTTTTCTACAATAAGTTACACCAGTATGTTACAAAATTAGTAGAAAGTAAATAAATAAATAAATATTGTAGTGCCATGCCAAAATTTCCAGT
>NW_007211536.1:0-815 GCF_000164805.1 Carlito syrichta | reverse complement strand
ATTGCATTTTAGTTGTTTTAAATGTAGAAATGTGGTGATGGAAAAGCTTGAATCTGTGTAATTCTCACTTCTTCATTGAATCTGTTAACCACAATCCTCCTAATGGTACAATCTAATATAAAAATATTGCAGTTGGCAGCAGTGGTGTCCTGACATTTTAAATAATACAATACTTTTTCTACAATAAGTTACACCAGTATGTTACAAAATTAGTAGAAAGTAAATAAATAAATAAATATTGTAGTGCCATGCCAAAATTTTCCAGTTGTGAACAGTCATTTATTTTGTTATTATATTTTCTTCCTTTTATTGTCTTTCTTTAAGAACATTGCAAAACCAGAAGTCAGAAATTTGGCAAAAACTGATATAAAAGATGAATTTTAAATTGTAATAATTGTTAATTGCATATATCTAGTATTGTTATAAACATTATTGTAACAATTTATATGTGTTAAGTCATTGTGCTAAGCAGAACAAATGAAATTAAATACAGAAATGAAATATAGAAGTTGTCGTGTTAATAACAAAGGCATATTGAATATATGCCTTTAATACTCTCTTTCCTAAAACCCTGCAAAAATGTCAGTGAATAATTGAATGGGCAAACTGATGAAAGACAGAACAAGATCAAAAGTGAGAAAGGAAGTGAAAGACAATGAGAGAAAAGAGAGAGAGAAAGACTGGGAGTAGGCAGATAACACGTGAGTTAGTAACTGACTTAGAGAGCTAGAGGAAGGTGAATCCCAGTCTGAAGTGGGAAAGCTGAGGAGCAATTCTATGTACATCATAAGATCCTTTAAAGGCTCGAGAATTGT
>NW_007211535.1:0-772 GCF_000164805.1 Carlito syrichta | reverse complement strand
TCCTATGGACAGAAATCTGTGGAGATGGTAGTGCCCTTTAAAAGAGTATGTCTATTCTATATCCTGCTTTCCTATATAAAGGAATGCTTTAAGTTTGCTCCCTTTGTTATAACAAAAACACCACAGACTAGGTAGTTTAAATGATACACATTTTTGCTCACAATTCTGAAGACTGGAAATGAAAGGCCAAGGTGCTAATTCATTTAGTTCCTATAGAGAGCCCACTTCCTGGGCTTATAGACCAGCTTCTCACACAGAGTGTTCACATGACCTCCTTCCTGCTTGTGTATGGAAAAGGAAATATCTCTTTGTCTACTTCTTCTTATAAAGACACAAATCCTATCTTTAGGACATCAATTTAATAACTTAATCAAACTTAATTGCCCTGCAAAGACTCCATCTCCAATTACCATCATGTTTGGGGCCAGGATTTCAGCATATGCATTTAGGGAAGACATAAACATTCAGCCCATAACAGTGGAAAATGAGACAAATTCTTAATTAAGAATTATATATTAGGTATAGACATTGTTTTGCCTACTCAGTATGCCAACATCTACCTCTAATTATAGAATTTCTGAAAACAACTCCGCATTTTCTGGAGAAGTGAAGCATTTCTTCTCACTCCCATTGCCTTTACACGTACACACACACACACACACACACACACACACACACACACACACACACCATCTATGTGGTTACCATAAATATTAACATATTAACATGTTAAATCATGATTTACAGTGAATAATTCATGGCTGTGGCACTA
>NW_007211534.1:0-1207 GCF_000164805.1 Carlito syrichta | reverse complement strand
ATGGGTCAACTCACATTCTGATCTAGGAAATCATTACTGAAGTACCCATGCAAATTTGATCATTCATTTATTGTGTATTCACTGCACTGTGAGCATTCCTCCCTAGTAAACTGCATTGAAATATCAATTACGTGCCTGTTTTCATTTCTAGGTTGGATGCACATGATAATAATTATTTGTTAATTGTCTTTGTGATTTAGATTTCAACACAGAGCATAGCAACTACCAAATAATTGGTTTTTGACTGAATCAAGTAAATTAATCCTATGGACAGAAATCTGTGGAGATGTGTAGTGCCCTTTAAAGTGTATGTCTATACTATGTCCTGCTTTCCTATATAATGGATGCTTTAGTTTGCTACCATTGTTATAACAAAACACCACAGACTAGGTAGTTTAAATGATACACATTTTTGCTCACAATTCTGAAGACTGGAAATGAAAGGCCAAGGTGCTAATTCATTTAGTTCCTATAGAGAGCCCACTTCCTGGCTTATAGACCAGCTTCTCACACAGAGTGTTCACATGACCTCCTTCCTGTTTGTGTATGGAAAAGGAAATATCTCTTTGTCTACTTCTTCTTATAAAGACACAAATCCTATCTTTAGGACATCAATTTAATAACTTAATCAAACTTAATTGCCCTGCAAAGACTCCATCTCCAATTACCATCATGTTTGGGGCCAGGATTTCAGCATATGCATTTAGGGAAGACATAAACATTCAGCCCATAACAGTGGAAAATGAGACAAATTCTTAATTAAGAATTATATATTAGGTATAGACATTGTTTTGCCTACTCAGTATGCCAACATCTACCTCTAATTATAGAATTTCTGAAAACAACTCCGCATTTTCTGGAGAAGTGAAGCATTTCTTCTCACTCCCATTGCCTTTACACGTACACACACACACACACACACACACACACACACACACACACACACACCATCTATGTGGTTACCATAAATATTAACATATTAACATGTTAAATCATGATTTACAGTTGAATAATTCATGGCTGTGGCACTATATGGCCTTACATGGTTCATAGATGGAACTATAATTCTGGCACAATAAGTATCATTTCTCTGGAATTTTAATACTGAAGGAAGGAAATAGTTTCTCTAGAATTGTCTGACGGTATTAATCACAAAACATTCTGAAGTTTTCATTAATCATGTTTCAAACTGCCTGTGCTAAAGAAG
>NW_007211533.1:0-798 GCF_000164805.1 Carlito syrichta | reverse complement strand
AATGTCAATGTAAGAACACAAGAAACTTTTAAAAAGCAATAAAACATAATGCTTACAAAATAACACAATAATTCTCCAGTAGCAGACACTCAAAGAAAAGGAAATTTGTCAAATGTCCAAAAAAGAAACTCAAAGTAATGGCTTAAGAAAAGCAGAAAAATTCAAAAAACAAAGATAGTTCTATAAAATAAAAAAAATCATGATATAAATATAAAAAAATCAACAAAGAGATATTTTTCATAAAAAATAACTAAACAGAAATCTTGGAGCTAAAAAAAGAACCCAACAAATGAAGAAAAAACCACAACTGAGAGCTTCATCAACAGACTTAATAAAGCAGAAGAATTTCTGACCCTTAAGTTGGGTCTTTTGAAATAATTAAGAGGGAATTTCCCTTATAATAACAGCAGATTTCTCAACAGAAAACCTACAGGCCTGAAGCAGATGGAATGCTATAGCAAAGTGCTGAAAGAAAAAAAAGCTACCTACCATGAATATTACATACAACAAAGCTATCATTTAGTATAAACAAAATCTTTTCAAGGTAAGGAAAAACTAAGGGAATTTATTACCACTACACTGTACTCACAAGAGATACTCAAGAGAGGCCAACATCTGGAAGCAGAAGTATAATAACTACCATCATGAAATCATGTGAAAATATGAAGCTCATGGGTAGAGAAGATATACAAATGAGAAAGAGAAAATAATCAAACCTTATCTCTATTAAAAAATCATAAAACTACAAAAATAAACAATAATATAGGACAAAGCAACTGATACACTAACAAAAATAAA
>NW_007211532.1:0-846 GCF_000164805.1 Carlito syrichta | reverse complement strand
ATATTACATACAACAAAGCTATCATTTAGTATAAACAAAATCTTTTCAAGGTAAGGAAAAACTAAGGGAATTTATTACCACTACACTGTACTCACAAGAGATACTCAAGAGAGGCCAACATCTGGAAGCAGAAGTATAATAACTACCATCATGAAATCATGTGAAAATATGAAGCTCATGGGTAGAGAAGATATACAAATGAGAAAGAGAAAATAATCAAACCTTATCTCTATTAAAAAATCATAAAACTACAAAAATAAACAATAATATAGGACAAAGCAACTGATACACTAACAAAAATAAACAATTAACAAAATCACAAGAGTAATTTCCCACCTATCAATAGAAACCTTGAATAGAAACAGATTAAAATCCTCAATTAAAAGATATAGATTGAACGAATTTTAAAATAAACAACAGCAAACAAACAAAATATCAAAGAATACTTGACTATTTGCTGTGTACAAGCAACTCATTTCACCTGTAAAGACAAATAGATTGAAAGTGAATAAATGTAAAAATATATTCTATGCGAACATTAACCAAAAGTGAGCAGGATTATCTATATTCATATCAGATAAAACAGACTTTAAGTCAAGAATTATGAAAAGACATAGAATGCTACTATGTGATGATATAATGATTGATACAGCAAGAGGATTTAAAAATTTTAAATATGTATGCACTCAAAACTGTAGCACTCAGATATACAAATAAAATATTCTTAGATCTTCAGGAGACATAGACTTTAATACAGTAATAGTTGGGAACTTACAACACCCCATTCCTAGCAATGGATAAATCATCTAGATAGAAAATCAATGAAGAAACAGTAGAATTAAACTG
>NW_007211531.1:0-415 GCF_000164805.1 Carlito syrichta | reverse complement strand
TTTTTCTCCACATCCTCACCAGCATCTGTTGTTTATTTTATTAATGATGGCCATTCTTACTGGAGTTAGGTGGTATCTCATTGTAATTTTGATTTGCATTTTCTGATGATTAGTGAGGTAGAACACTTTTGCATGTGTCTGTTGGCTGCTCATATATCTTCTTTTGAAGAGTCTATTCATGTCTTTTGCCCATTTTGTAATGGGATTGTTTGTTTTTTTCTTTTCAATGTGTATGAGTTCCTTGTACATCCTAGATGTTAGGCCTTTGTCAGTTATACAGTTGGCAAATATTTTTTTTCCCATTCTGGAGTGGCTCCCTGCTCTCTTGATGGTTTCTTTTGCTTTGCAGAAGCTCGTCAGTTTGATGAGGTCCCACTTGTCTATCTTATTTCTTACGGTATGGGCACTTAGGGTT
>NW_007211530.1:0-500 GCF_000164805.1 Carlito syrichta | reverse complement strand
ATCCCATTAGTCATTTGTCAGAGGATTTGATATCTTTAAACACCTTTGAATTATTTTCTCTAAGATATTTCTTTACGTTGAGAACATCTGAACTAATAATACTTTGATTTCCTTAAATTCTAGGATTTTAAGTATATTCAACTTACATGAATGATTATTTCTCTCTATAAGTCAACTAGAAGAGAGCTTTTATAATTTAAGATCCTTTGTAATCTCTGTTATTAGTACATTCCATGTAGCGTGAAACATTTCAAACTCACACAATCAGAGATAAAGGAGTTTCTGAATTACAAACACAAAGATACACAGACTACTTATAGCTTCAAATTTCTTATGTCAACCACAGATCAAGAGTAAGTACAAGCATACAGATTATACAGAATTGTTTTCCTTCTGGTGGGCACATATTTATTTGAGCTCAAACATTTTCAAAAGACAATTAAAAAAAAGAGTAGCAACCCCCATTTTCTGTCATCTCTCACCCAACAGAAAGCTGATTC
>NW_007211529.1:0-1753 GCF_000164805.1 Carlito syrichta | reverse complement strand
CAGCACCATTTACTGAATAGGTTCTCCTCTCCCCAGTGGTTGTTGTTAGAGGCTTTGTTGGAGATGATTTGGTTGAAAAATTAAGGTTTTTTCTTCCAGAATTTCTGTCCATCCCATTGGTTTATATGGCTGTTCTTGTACTAATACCAGGTTGTTTTGATTATTGTAGCCCTACAATAAAGTTTAAAGTCTATTCTGACTTGTTTCATGCTTATATGATTATGCTAGAATAATATCATACTATTTATAATGTTCTACAATCTTCATTTTTGAGGTAACCCTATATCAGGAACATCAATATCATTATACACTTTTAGCAATCTTGTAATATTCTACTGGATGGAAGTATATTTATTCAACTAATGTTTTGCTGAGCAACAAAATGTTGAAGTATGATACCTCCTGCTTTGTTTTGTTTGGTGAGGATTGTTTTGGCTGTTTGCTGTCATTTATGTTTCCATACAAATTTCTGTGTTGTTGTTTCCAGGTCTGAGAAGAATGATGTTTGTAATTTAATGGGTATTACATTGAATCTATAGATTGCCTTTGATATGATGGACACCTTAACTATGTTGATTCTTCCAATCCATGAGCATGATATATTTTTCCATTTGTTTGTGTCATCTTTGACTTCTCTGATCACTGTTTTGTAGTTTTCATTGTGAAGATCTTTCACTTATCTGGTTAGGAAAATGCCAAGGTATTTTTTTTCTTTTCTTTTTTTGTGTGGCTGTTGTGAATGGGATTGTATTTTTTAGTTGGTTCTCTGCCTGTTTGTTGTTGGATAAGAATGTGTCTGTCTTTTGCATGTTTATTTTGCACGCTGAGACTTTGCCAAAGTCCTTTTATCAGTGCAAGGAGGTTTTTGACATATTCTCTTGGATTTTCAAGCGATAGGATCATATAATCAGCAAAGAGGAATAACTTAACTTCCTCTTTTCCTATGTGGATACCCCTAATTTACTTCTCTTGTCTGTTTGCTCTAGCTAGGACTTCTAATACTATGTTGAACAAGAGGGTGAGAGTAGGCAGCCTTATCTTGTTCTGGTTTTCAAGAGAAATGCTTACAATTTCTGTTTGTTTAGCAGTATGTTGACTGTGGGTTTATCATAGATGGCTCTTACTATTTTTAAGTATGTTCTCTCTATGCCTAGGTATTCAAGGGTTTTTATCATGAAGGGATGCTGGATTTTATTGGAATCTTTTCTGCATTTAATGACATAATCATGTGGTTCTGTGGTTCTTGTTTTTATATCTGTTGATGTTTTTAATTATATTTATGATCTATGTATGCTTATTTTGCTGAGGGTTTTCATCATGAAGGGATGCTGGATTTTATCAAATGCTTTTTCTGTGTCAATTGAAATGATTATATGATTTTTGTTTTAAATTTGTTTATGTAATGAGTCACATTTATTGACTTGCATGTATGTGGAACCGCCCTTGCATCCCTTGGATAGAATTCACTTGGTCATGGTGTATTATTATTATTTTTTAATGTGCAGTTGAATTCAGTTTGCAATATTTTGTTGAGGATTTTTGCCTCTATGTTCATAAGGGTTATTGGTCTGTAATTTTCTTTTTTGTTGTTGTTATATCTTTTCCTGGCTTTGGTATCAGAGTGATACTGGCTTTGTAGAATGAGTTAGGAAGGATTCCGTCCTCTCCAATCTTGCAAAAAACTTCTTTAAAATTGGTACTAGTTCTTCTTTGAAGTCTGTTAGAATTTAGTTGTGAATCCATCATGTCTTGG
>NW_007211528.1:0-446 GCF_000164805.1 Carlito syrichta | reverse complement strand
ACATGAATAGACACTTCTCAAAAGAAAATATACAGGCAGCCAACAGACACATGAAAAAATTCTCAGCCTCACTCATCATCAGAGAAATGCAAATCAAACCCACATTGAGATACTACCTAACACCAGTAAGAATGGCCATCATTAATAAAACAAATAGCAACAGATGCTGGAGAGGATGTGGAGAAAAAGGAACGCTTCTATACTGCTGGTAGGGATGCAAATTAGTGCAACCTCTTTGGAAGATAGTGTGGCGATTTCTTAAAGAACTAGAAATTGACTTTCCATATGACCCAGCAATTCTTCTATTGGGAATATAGCCAGAGGAACTCAAATTCATTCTACAAATTCGATACCTGCACATGCATGTTTGTTGCAGCTCTATTTATAATAGCAAAAACATGGACCCAACCATGCTGCCCATTGAAGTTGGACTTGATTTTTAAAAT
>NW_007211527.1:0-2047 GCF_000164805.1 Carlito syrichta | reverse complement strand
TCCCTCCATTCTGAGTGAGATTGAAGCTTTTAGTATACACTATAAGTGAGGACAGTCATGTGGGTATCAGAACGATGAGGCTTCACATAAGGACATCCTGCTTTCAAAAGAGTTTGAACTGCAATATTAATCAAAACACTATACTACTAAGCATGGTTTTAACAAAAATGTTCTTCAAAGGACAACTGCTTTCAAAGCAAGAAGTTTAGGTGAAATAAGTTCATCCTTGATCTCATCCAGGTCTGTGTGTATTTTCTGAAGAGTGAGAAGTTCTAGTGATGGCAAGTGTCCTCTGGGTGACAAAACAAAAAATTTGGCATGGGAAATTCCAGGCTTACTTAGTGCTTCTTGCTCACTTTTGATGAAACGTTGACAATGTCCACACAATTATGGTCAAGTTTATCCTTCTGTTTGTAGTTTGTAATTGCTCTGGAAAGCCTGAGTTTCAGCAGCGGAGCTTTGAGTTTGAAGGCAGTTTTTTAAAAAGTCACTATCAGATAATGCTTTGTAGTTTCTAATCTTGTTATAGCGATTTAAAATAAACAGTGTTTCCCAAATATGAAGCAATGTCTTTCATTTCCAGACATCATATTTTCCGAAGATGAAGCAACATCTGTAGGATCACAATTACTAATACTCCTTATTGAGTGGTGAACATAATTACTTGGTTTATAAAACCTGGTTTAAGACTAAGAGATTTGTGGCAATGAATAAGGAGTGAAATGTCACAGATCCTGGACCTTCTTTTCTCAGATGTTAGCACAACATTCCTAGGTATGTACTAATATATTCTAATATGTCCCTGCACTTTCGTAAGACTTTTGTCTAAATGTCACCACTATCATGAGCAATGCTTGTGCTAAATTCTGTATTTACTTAGTGCTTCTTGTTCACTTTTGATGAAACTAAATGGCAGATACCTTTGGACGGCTCTCTTCTTCACTATGTTTTAAATAAAAGAATACTTCTTTCAAAATATCAGTTCTACTTTTCCTAAACTTTTTGTGCTTTTTATTCAGTGGCGTAAACTTATAGCTGCACAGTAATTGCTTCTCCCCCAACCTTCCCCCACCAGAAGAAGGGGGAGGTCGCAGCTTGGCCCACACCTCTGGTTAGTATTAATCACACAGACATCAGGTAATCACCTAAGTGCACTCAGACACACTAATAGAATGATTTACAGACCAGGCCTCTGTGTTTTTCTAAATCTCATTTCAATGTATTTAAAGGGACGATGTAGCTAGACTCCAGGCTAATGAGTCTATGCATAAAAATGACTTCTGTTTCCACCTTTGTATTTGATCAAACTTTCTGACTCTGGAGTCTGAAGAGGAGCCAGGGAAAAACAATTTGAGATGAAACACTTCGAAAGAAGGTAAGGGAAAGGGATCAGTGGAGAGGAGATCTGAGCTGATCGTCAGAGACATACCCTGGGTAGGGAACTGTACCGATCCGACAAATGGGGACTTTTGAACATCTACTGTAGTGCTTTATCCAGACTTGATTTAAAGTCTATGAGGCAACTCAATGCCTTCAGTATCTAACAAATTGGTCTTTTCTGACCAACAAGCAGTTTAAGACAGCTAAGCTGTGTTGTGTGCATATTAAATATAGCAGGAACTGCTTGGCTTTGCTTAACCTTAGTTGTATTAACAGATTGTTTGTTTTGATGACTGTGCCGTTAGCATGCCAGATGATAAGGAAATGGTTTTGGATTAGTTAGGACCTATAATATAAAAACTAAATAAGATGATAGACTTACAAGGATATACATTTCCTGTAAAAAAATGAATTCCCTTATCAGGATTTACTTGAAAGGAATATGTCTTATTACTAAAGGAGAATGCCTTGAGGAATGTGGGAAAGATTAAAGGCTTTTGTCAGTAGTTTAGGTTGGGACCAGGTTTCCTGTGTAGCCAACCCCCCTGTCCCCACGTAAATGTTTTGCTTTTCCTCCTCTCTCTCTCTTTCTCTTTAAGGGGAAGAGTAAGCCCTTCTCGCTGCCTGGCGGTGTCAGATTAAATACCGAGATGGCGACAGGAAAAAG
>NW_007211526.1:0-934 GCF_000164805.1 Carlito syrichta | reverse complement strand
AAAAAAAGTTATTACAAACTTGTGGCACATTCAAAGACATATTTCCTACCTAGCTAGGCATAAGGTCCAAAGTGATATTTGATGTGGCAGTTTCTGAATATGACTAAATGCGAGTGTATTATAAATAACATTAACAGGCTTTCAGTCATTGGAGATCCAGTACAAGTGAGTTGAGGTCATTGGAGATGCTTTGGACCTGGACCTCAGATATGTCAAAGGAGGAGGTTTGCCAAGGAGCAATCCTACATCCTTCATAACTGGGCTTTGTGAGATACAGCTTTATCATCTTTCCCACAAATTATCGAGCACATAAGAGTACATTATTTGAAAAAAATTCATTTTATTTAAAAGCTTGAAAAAAGAATGAATCAAAATAAGTTTCATGGGCCTTGTAAACTATAATCCACACATGTATACTAATGTTTACTAGCGTCCATACAGACAAATAGAAGATACAAGCATTAAAAGTTTCTGCCAAAAAGAGAACAACTTCTTTCCAAATCAAATAGAAATTTCATTTGATGATAAATTTTCTCACAATACAGCTAAATAATACGCATCAAACAAAGTTTTCCAGGTGTCACTCTCCAAACCACAGCGGGAGGTAAGAGTATTGCTAACTTCCCAAATGAACCACAGAAGGGGAAGTTACATCATTCAAGATGCTTATCCTTTAGGATTTCCAAGTTTTAAAATGTAAATATTCATCCATGGAAATATCAAAATTTCCAAGTTTTCCTAGCACACCTTCAAATTATTTTTACACCTAAGAATACGAAATATTATTTTTTCTTAATAAGGTCCAATAACACCTTTAAGTTACTACCATCAGAGACACCAAGTCAATAAAATGCACAGCTTCCTTCTGAATATTTATTTTCCTAAGCACAAATTCATCTCTACTGAAAAACAGTGGATTAAATACTAGAAAAAA
>NW_007211525.1:0-1086 GCF_000164805.1 Carlito syrichta | reverse complement strand
AAAAATCACCCATGGAAGAGATCTGGGCAAGGAGAAAGATAGCAGAGAAATTTGATAGCAAAAATCATAGAGAAACTATGAGCAGAGCATTTAGCAGTCACGAGAGATTGTGCAAATGAAATAACTAAATCATTATTCCGTCTTCTGATATGATTATACAAGGAAGCAGAAAAAGCTGACTAAATAACTGCTGTAAAATGTATGATCTGCATCTTTTAAAAATAAAACCAGGATTTTGTAAAGAATGTATATCAAAGTTATACAAAACATCAAGACTATACAATTTATAGACTGATTTAAATGGAGTCTGCCTGGGGGTTTAAGTAAAATTCATCCTACTAAGCATAAAAATAAAATTCTTTTTAAAACAATGAATCTATGAAATAAAGAATAAACATACTAGTTTATTCTAAGCCCATCCTACAATGTAATCCACTAAGTCTCCACACTATGGGATGGGAACAGTAGTACAGAGGATAGGACAGGAGGGGAGGACAGAGGCGAGACTGAGCTCTGAGGCTAGTAAGAAAGGCTTGGGCCCAATCCCAAGGGGACTGGGCAGGAGGTTCAGGATTCTGGACTTTCTCCTCTGGCGAAGGGAGCCAACAGAGGTCTCAAAGGAAGAACTGACTCAATCAAAACTGTATTTCAAAGGATGACTCACAGGTTAAAAGCCCCTAATGAAAAGAGTAGCCATCAGCTGAAACAAATACAAAACAATTAGGCACTGAATAGGCTCTTCAAAGCAGGCCCCATCTTCAAGGGACATTTAGACAGTGGGTAGACCTCAGGCCCCACAAGCAGAACTCTCTGCCTTGGTTTCCAATGCAGGACATAGAATGTCTCCTCAAATGCAGTTCCCAAGCCTCTTCCTTTTTAAAGAGTAAATGCAGATGAAATAAAAAGTATTGGAGTCTGCCAATTGTAAGTTACCAGTGAACCTGAATTTTCTTCTTAAAAACAAAACACCAAGTCCCTCTTATTTTATGATCTTGATTTTTCTAAATATTCATATAAGGTGACCTTTTCAAGGCACTGCCTGGAACTGAAAACATGCTGGTAATAAATCGTGTTTCTCTGGCTTAA
>NW_007211524.1:0-966 GCF_000164805.1 Carlito syrichta | reverse complement strand
TAACCATATTACTTTTCTAGAGCAAGAGGGCTGCCTGAACTTTGAGCTGGTTATTTTTTGCAAGGCACCCAGTTACTTCCTAGTTGAGAGTTACGATCTAGATGGCTGGATTTTAACTTCAAGAGCCAGATAAGGAGTAATGACTACATCTCTGAAGAATAGTATTAGGCAATGGAAGCTCAGAAACTTCTCCTTTTGGGGAAGGGCCCCTTCCATGGTATAGGTTTTTAAAAAGGGGAAGTGGTCTGCATGACGGATGCAACTAACTCAGTATTAAAAAGATAAATATGTACAAGCCTTTCATCTATAACATTCTATGATTATTTAAAATATGTGCCCCACATGTAGAATAAAATATCACAACTCCATCCCTAACTTTTAGCACCTTTGTCTCCAGGAAAATTGTGGCTGGGAGGGCAAGCCAACTCCAAGGACTGCTTCCTGGTAATGAGCTGTGCTAGAGGTTTTATGGAGGTTTTCGGGGGGTTTTTTTGTTTTTTTTTTTGAGTAGGGGTCTCACTCTGTCACCCAGGTTGGGGTGCAGTGGAATGATCAGGGCTCACCTCAGCCTCAGCCTCCTGGGCTCAGGCGATCCTTCCTTCTCAGCTTCCCAAGTAGCTGGAACTACAGGTACAAACCACAAATTTTTTTATTTTTATTTTTGTAGAAATGAGGTCACTGTATGTTGCCTAGGCTGCTCTCGAACTCCTGGGGTAAAGCAACCTCCTGCCTCAGCCTCCCAAAGTTCTGGGATTACAGGTGTGAGCCACCACACCTGATCCCACATGGAGGCTTAATAATATTGGATAATAGAATGATAAAAGGCTCTACATTAAAATTTCACATAATTCATATTAAACGCAAAAAATAACTCTGTCTTTCGTAGGTGGAAACAACTCAGATGTCCACTGATGAATGAATGGATAAACAAAATGTGGTATACATTTAAGTCTGTGATTCAGACTT
>NW_007211523.1:0-524 GCF_000164805.1 Carlito syrichta | reverse complement strand
GGAATGATCAGGGCTCACCTCAGCCTCAGCCTCCTGGGCTCAGGCGATCCTTCCTTCTCAGCTTCCCAAGTAGCTGGAACTACAGGTACAAACCACAAATTTTTTTATTTTTATTTTTGTAGAAATGAGGTCACTGTATGTTGCCTAGGCTGCTCTCGAACTCCTGGGGTAAAGCAACCTCCTGCCTCAGCCTCCCAAAGTTCTGGGATTACAGGTGTGAGCCACCACACCTGATCCCACATGGAGGCTTAATAATATTGGATAATAGAATGATAAAAGGCTCTACATTAAAATTTCACATAATTCATATTAAACGCAAAAAATAACTCTGTCTTTTGTAGGTGGAAACAACTCAGATGTCCACTGATGAATGAATGGATAAACAAAATGTGGTATACATTTAAGTCTGTGATTCAGACTTAAAAAGGAGAGAAATCCTGTCACATGCTAAAATGTGGATGAGCCTTGAAGACATTGTGCTAACTGAAACAAGCCAGTCAAAAGAGGGCAAATACTGTATGATT
>NW_007211522.1:0-675 GCF_000164805.1 Carlito syrichta | reverse complement strand
ACTGTAATTCCGGCTACTCAGAAGGCTGAGGCGGAAGGATTGCCGGTGCCCAGCTGCTCGAGGCTGTGGTGGCCGGGAGCGGCCACTGCACTCCAGTCTGGGCGACAGAGTGAGACTCCAACTCAAAAAAAAAAAAAAAAAAAAGAATTGGCAGTAGTGGGAAACTGCTGGGGGGCAGGGGAGGACAGGGCATGGCAGGATTGGCAGTCGTGGGAAACTGCTGGGAGTAGAGGGACATACTCATCAATAAGGGTACCTGCGTAATGAACATTTGTATACCTAATCCTGAATTGTACGTCACATCTTTAAAATGAAAAATTTTTTAAAGGAAAAAAAAAAAAGAATCAGAGACTCATTTGGTCAGCCTTGTAACAAACATGTTAAGAGAAGCCATCCATAATCACAGTGCAATCACATTTGGAGTCCTCTGATGTGAAATGTATGAGAAGTTCCTGTGTAACATTTTGCTGACTCAACAGAAAGCAAGCTGTTTTACTTTACTGAATGCAGGTACTTGGTACGGGCCCAGGGAAAACATATATTATAAAGGAAAAAAAGCATGTTTTTCAAAGATAAATGTCACTTAAACTATTTCTGTCTAAGTAACTGCCGGCTGAAAAAAATTATTTATTAAAATGTTGAATTTTAATACATAAAGAATGATATTGTATTAAC
>NW_007211521.1:0-584 GCF_000164805.1 Carlito syrichta | reverse complement strand
TAATGAACATTTGTATACCTAATCCTGAATTGTACGTCACATCTTTAAAATGAAAAATTTTTTAAAGGAAAAAAAAAAAAGAATCAGAGACTCATTTGGTCAGCCTTGTAACAAACATGTTAAGAGAAGCCATCCATAATCACAGTGCAATCACATTTGGAGTCCTCTGATGTGAAATGTATGAGAAGTTCCTGTGTAACATTTTGCTGACTCAACAGAAAGCAAGCTGTTTTACTTTACTGAATGCAGGTACTTGGTACGGGCCCAGGGAAAACATATATTATAAAGGAAAAAAAGCATGTTTTTCAAAGATAAATGTCACTTAAACTATTTCTGTCTAAGTAACTGCCTGCTGAAAAAAATTATTTATTAAAATGTTGAATTTTAATACATAAAGAATGATATTGTATTAACTCATATAATTTAGTAAAAGATGCGAAAGCCAAAATAAGGGAAACTCTCAACCTAATAAACAGTAAAAAAAAATTAAGAAAAAATGTTGTCAGACCGGTCAGTTACATCACTTAAATGTGATTTACTTAGGGCGTCTATTATACTTCAAAAGGAAAACACACACACACACA
>NW_007211520.1:0-998 GCF_000164805.1 Carlito syrichta | reverse complement strand
TTTATTTGTGTATTTGTCTCTGTAACTGGAATGCGAGACCCTGGCATGGAGGGTTGTGTCTTATCTGGGCTCCCAGGGACTAGGTCAATGCTTGGCACATATCTGGTGCTTGATAAATATGCTTTGGACGAATGCAAGCATGGGTAAGTAACAGGAAGAAAACTAGTCAAGAATGGGAAATAAGCTTGTTATTTTTTTCTGATTTATAATGAGTTGAATGAGAAACCTAGAGATATTAATAGTTATGGAAAATATTTATATTACACTGACCCTTTGAGATGTTATTTGTGCTATAAACACACTGCCTTTGGATCTGAGTAAAGATTTTTCAGTGACAGTTTTAAATGAATGAGCCATAATGTAGGTATAGCTTGGAGAAGAAGAAAAGAACAAGGAGATTTGCTTCAGGGAAATACATATTTGCAAACTAAATGATTGGAAAGATGCCCTTTGTTTATGAAGGAAAAGTGATTATCCCAGAAGCATTTGTTGACACTCACTAAAGCATAAAAACAGGAGAATTTATGGGAAACATGATTATATCACCACTATAATTGTAAGGGTTTATTTAGGTCATTTTTCCCAAAACTAAAAGGAAAAGAAACATTGTACTAAATTTCTACATACAGCATTCAGCCAGCATTTTTGGCTCTATAATGCTTTGTTAGGATGACTTTCTTTCAAATAAGCATGATTGTTTTCTCCTGGCATGTAAGGTAACATTTCTTTTCTTGACTTCTGAAGAAAAATCTTTCTGTAATCAGCTAGCTTTCTGACCATCACTCATGAATCTCAGGCACCATTTTACATCATTTCCATTGTTCTGTACTAGCCTATCGAATCAGCTCATCATGAAACATAGACCCAGGGAACTCAGCAAAAGCCAATAACTATTGATCTTTCAAGATGATTAATTTGTATTAATCCTGGAATGATCAAAAGAAGTGTGTTCAACTAAAACTTATTTAGACTCCAAGGAACAGTCAAAAATTTTCTCA
>NW_007211519.1:0-472 GCF_000164805.1 Carlito syrichta | reverse complement strand
AGGAGAAGATGTCCCAGCTCAACCAGAGCAAATTAGCCATTTATCCACCATTTTGTTCTATTGATATCTTCAGTGGGTTGGATAATGCCCACCCTCATTGAGCTTTACTTAGTATACTCGCTTAACTGCTAATATTTTCTAGAAACATCCTCACAGACATACCCAGAAACAATATTTTGCCAGTTATCTGTGCATACTTTAGCCCATGAGCTTGACACATAAAATTAACCATTACAAGGCTACCCCTTCAGGAGACAAGTCTATTCATCTCCTGATACTAGACTTAATCTCCAAATAAAGGCAATAACAAGGTCATAATTCAACCAAACATGATATAATTATCCTGTGTAAAACCATAAACACACTCATTCTTTCCTCAAAAGAGGAGATAAAGTCCATGATTGATGTTTACTTTTCTCCCATATCCCTGACTCTGAATCATATGATATAGAATTTATGATACCCCAGTTGG
>NW_007211518.1:0-668 GCF_000164805.1 Carlito syrichta | reverse complement strand
AAACTTCATTAGGTGAAGAATTGATAATAGTAATTTAATTTCTCAGTAATGTTTGTGGGATTATACTTCATATTATAAAAGAAATACTGATATAAATATGGCAGGGCTAATGGATTTGAAAAGTGTATTTCTATTGTTAAGAAAAATGTGTTTTCATTTCAGATCTTAGTTACAATGATGCAGAAATAAACTATAACATGTTTTAGATATGGAATTGATTTATGCAATATATGCTTATTTGAAATTCATCAAATATGTATTATAAACAATTTCTGCTTTTTAAATTTGCTGAACGTTGTTACTTTGATAAAATTCAAAACTTAACCCGAATTACTTTTCTACTATCTTAACATGTCATAGGGTTTTTTCTGCCTCGATCTTTAGATTTGCTATTAATTTTACACCTAATCTTTTGATACCTAAGTAATGAAGTATTTAAGCCTAAATAACCTTAAAAGTAACCAATAATTTTATTTCTAAATATTATCAGTTATCTTTAAAAATGCCCATTTTTGGAGATTTGAATTGCATGTAATGTTTTCATTACTATTATTATTTCTTCAATAGGTTTTCTATTTAACAATTAAAGCAATAAAAAGGCTTTTGATTTGTATCGCACATACATTAGCCATTGATTCATAAAAAAGCTAAATGTTTTATTTTTGCAA
>NW_007211517.1:0-1808 GCF_000164805.1 Carlito syrichta | reverse complement strand
AGTCTCTCCTGCCCTTTCCCACCTGGGTGGCTTCTGATGTTTTGCAAATATTGCCCCTAAACTATTCTTCACAGGCCAGGTTGAAGAAGCTTTCAGAAATACAAATCTGAAAATAATGATCTCAAATTAAAATCTTCTGTGGGCTGGATGTGGTGCCTGCAGTCCTAGCTGCTTGGGAGGCTGAAGCGGGAGGGTCTTTTGAGTCCAGCAGTTCAAGGTGATCTATGGGGGATAGAGCTTACTCGAACTATGGAATGAACTGTGATCACACCACGGCACTCCAACCTGGGAGACAGAGCAAGACCCAGTGAAACAAATCAAGACAAAAAATACAAAAAGCCTTCCTGTCAACCCGCTTTCTTTTTGTGAGAGTGTGAATGCCTATATATGGTGTTCCAGAATTTGACCAATGCCTTTCCAGCTTCTTCTCTGTCTTCCTGACCGACCATGCTCCAATTTCAGTCCTGACAATGATTTTAAGGTGCCCAGTTCTCCTCAGCCTCTGCACATTTCTGCATGGTCTTCCAAAATGTTCTTGTCATCATGGCTGTATTTGTCCTTCAGGGTTTAGTTTAACTCACACTTCCTCAAGAAATTCTTCCTCCTTCCTAGACCAGGGTGACTTTTCTGGTGTATGTCCCCACAGGATGCTGACTTCCCTTTCCTATCGTCTCCATCATACGTTTTGTGTGATGATGCAACAGATGTTTTCATCAGGCTAGACTGAAAGCTCAACAAGCTCAGTTCTTAGCTGTCCTAAGACTGCAGAACTTGAGATTAATGTTGGAGTATTATAAGTCAGAGATTCACATATACCACTTTCACAAAAAGCTATTTAAAACTTTCTTGAAAAAAATTAATCTCTTAAATTACAAAATGACTCAATTTAAAAAGATATACTTTATTTTTTTAAAGCAATGAAAACTCTGGAATATGATTATACTTCTTATCTGAAAAATGCCATTATTGTGTCAGTTCTTAACTTCTTGTGATAAAGTATAATTTTCCTGATAGGTGACATGTTACCACTTAACTCAAGACCCATGTGATTTCAACTAATAATTGAGTTTTAGGGAATGAAAAATGATACTAAACTTCATTAGGTGAAGAATTGATAATAGTAATTTAATTTCTCAGTAATGTTTGTGGGATTATACTTCATATTATAAAAGAAATACTGATATAAATATGGCAGGGCTAATGGATTTGAAAAGTGTATTTCTATTGTTAAGAAAAATGTGTTTTCATTTCAGATCTTAGTTACAATGATGCAGAAATAAACTATAACATGTTTTAGATATGGAATTGATTTATGCAATATATGCTTATTTGAAATTCATCAAATATGTATTATAAACAATTTCTGCTTTTTAAATTTGCTGAACGTTGTTACTTTGATAAAATTCAAAACTTAACCCGAATTACTTTTCTACTATCTTAACATGTCATAGGGTTTTTTCTGCCTCGATCTTTAGATTTGCTATTAATTTTACACCTAATCTTTTGATACCTAAGTAATGAAGTATTTAAGCCTAAATAACCTTAAAAGTAACCAATAATTTTATTTCTAAATATTATCAGTTATCTTTAAAAATGCCCATTTTTGGAGATTTGAATTGCATGTAATGTTTTCATTACTATTATTATTTCTTCAATAGTTTTCTATTTAACAATTAAAGCAATAAAAAGGCTTTGATTTGTATCGCACATACATTAGCCATTGATTCATAAAAAAGCTAAATGTTTTATTTTTGCAAATTGTAATATTTTTGTGATTATGAGTTTTACCTTATTTCTCTCCCTTTTTT
>NW_007211516.1:0-601 GCF_000164805.1 Carlito syrichta | reverse complement strand
GAGGTTCATTATTCAATTTATTTACTTTCATTTATGATTGAAATTTCACATAATAAAAAGTTTAATAAATATATTTCATGGCAAAAAAAAAAAGAGTCTGCACAGTCATTGGAAATGCACTGTAAATTGAGAATTATATGGATTTTTAAAACTTTTATTTTAGATTCAGTGGGTACACATGTGTATTCACGACATGGACATATTTTGTCATGGAGAGGATTGGATGTCAGGTGACCCATTCCCTGGATAGTGAACATTGTACCCTGTAGGTGGTTTCTGAAGCTTAGATCCCATCCCCTTTATCGGTGCCCCTGTGTCTATTGTTTCCATCTTTGTAACTGTTTAACTACCACATATAAGTGAGAATGTGGTGGTTGGTTTTCTGTTTCTGAGTCAGTTTACTTTGGATGATAATCTCCAGCTCTGTTCATGTTGCTGCGAAGGACATGATTTCATCCTTTTTTATGACTGTATACTATCCATGGTATATATATGCCACATTTTCTTTTTTTTTTAATCAATATTTTTTATTTTGATATTGTGGGTACAGTTAAGGGTTAGGTATACAAATATGTTTCGTTCAGGCACCCTTGTTGATAAG
>NW_007211515.1:0-776 GCF_000164805.1 Carlito syrichta | reverse complement strand
CCAAATATTTAAAAATAAGTCAAATTGAAGATAATGTTACAAGTAAAATTTAAATGTGCCACAAAGAACATTTATAATTCTAATGTAAGACTACAGTATGGATATTTTAATGGTGTGATCTTAAAATTAAAGTTATTAAATCTTGCTATAAACAGAAATACAATAGTCTTGATTATATATAAACATATTTTTATGTTCATAGATATAAAACATATTTTTTCTCATTTGAGAATAACTTCCCGAACAATCACTAAACCTAGAGTGAAGTTTAATTGAATTATGTTAATTTTGTCTTCAAACCAGGTGTGATTACTTTTTCTTTTTTGAGTTGGCCCTCACTCTATTGCCCAGGCTGGAGTGCAGTGGCATGCCCACAGCCACCGCAGTCTTGACCTGATGGACTCTCGTGATACTTCCGCCTCAGCCTTCCAAGCAGCTGGAGCTATAGGCATGCACCACCACACCCAGCTAATTTTTTGATTTATTGTAGAGATGAAGTCTCACTAAGTTGCCCAGGCTGGTCTTGGACTCCTGGGCTCAGGCAATCCTCTCACTTTGGCCTCCCAAAGTGCTGGGATTATAGCCTTGAGTCACAACACCCAGTTGTGATTACATTTTTAAAAAAAATTTAACAATTTAAAAATATTTTATTGAAAATCTTTACATTTTATTTATTTATATATCAAAATTAGACATTAGTTAGAGCATCTTATAAAATACTAAGCCATAATTTTAAATTAATTTTATTCATTCAAAATAATTATATAATGTGGTGA
>NW_007211514.1:0-649 GCF_000164805.1 Carlito syrichta | reverse complement strand
ATAAAGATACAGAAGGCCACTACATAATGATAAAAGGTTCAATCCATCTCCAAGAAATATCCATCCTAAACATATGTGCACCAAACATAGGAGCACCAACTTTCATAAAACAGCTCCTAGGTAAACTAAAAACAGATATTGACTCCAATACCATCATAGCTGGGGACTTCAATACCCCACTCACAACCCTAGACAGATCATCAGGACAAAAAATCAGCAACGAGATCCGAAAACTCAATGTGACTCTTGATCAAATGGACTTGATACCTACAGAACCCTCCATCCAAAGACCACAGAATATACATTCTACTCATCACCACATGGAATGTACTCTAAGATCAACCACATACTTGGCCATAAATTAAGCATAGCAAATTTAAAATTTTTTCATGCACCTTCTTGGACCACAGTGGAATAAAAATAAACATTCACACCAACAACGTCCCCCCAAAACCCACAAAGACATGGACACTAAACAGCATGATGCTAAAACAACTCCTGGGTCAATGATGAAATCAAAACAGAGATTAAAAGATACATGGAAACAAATGAAAATGAAGAAACATCTTACCAAATTTTTGGGACACCATGAAAAGCTGTAGTAAGAGGGTAATTTATATTCCTACAAACGCACATGAAAAAAATGGAA
>NW_007211513.1:0-762 GCF_000164805.1 Carlito syrichta | reverse complement strand
CAGGACAAAAAATCAGCAACGAGATCCGAAAACTCAATGTGACTCTTGATCAAATGGACTTGATACCTACAGAACCCTCCATCCAAAGACCACAGAATATACATTCTACTCATCACCACATGGAATGTACTCTAAGATCAACCACATACTTGGCCATAAATTAAGCATAGCAAATTTAAAATTTTTTCATGCACCTTCTTGGACCACAGTGGAATAAAAATAAACATTCACACCAACAACGTCCCCCCAAAACCCACAAAGACATGGACACTAAACAGCATGATGCTAAACAACTCCTGGGTCAATGATGAAATCAAAACAGAGATTAAAAGATACATGGAAACAAATGAAAATGAAGAAACATCTTACCAAATTTTTGGGACACCATGAAAGCTGTAGTAAGAGGGTAATTTATATTCCTACAAACGCACATGAAAAAAATGGAAGGATCAAAAATTAACAGCCTAAGAAGCCACCTAAAAAAGCAGGAAAAGCAAGACCACAAAAACCCTAATTTCAGCAGAAGAATCCAGATCACCAAAATAAAAGCCCAAATCCAGGGCATAGAAGACAAAAAGATAATACAAAAAATCAATGAAACAAAAAGCTGGTTCTTCAAAAGGAAAAACAAGATCGATGGTCCCCTAGCTAGACTGACCAAGAAAAAGAGAGAAAAAGTACAAATAAACACAATCAGAAACACAAAGATGAGTCACATCTGATCCTGAAGAAATACAAAGATCATTAGAGACTACTATGTGC
>NW_007211512.1:0-755 GCF_000164805.1 Carlito syrichta | reverse complement strand
TCAATAGATAAATAACAATCAAGGAAATTGACTATGTAATAAGAAAACTACCTACAAAAAATGATTTGTTATCTTGCAGGGTTCTCTGAATCTCTTGTGTTTGAATTTTTTCATCCTTGATGAGATGCGGGAAGTTTTCTTGAATGATTTCATGAAATGTTTTTTCCAATGGACCAGATGGCTTTCCAGCAGAATTCTACAAGACATTTAAGGTGGAGCGTATGTCAATCCTACTGAAGGTATTCCAGGTGATTGAGAAAGACAAAACTCTCCCCAAATCATTTTATGAAGCCAATATCACATTGATACCCAAGCCAGGTAAAGATCCAACAAAGAAAGAGAACTATAGGCCAATATCTTTGATGAACATAGACGCTAAAATTCTCAACAAGATCCTAGTGAACTGGATTCAACAACACATCTCAAAAATCATCCATCGTGACCAAGTAGGTTTCATCCCTGGGATCCAAGGCTGGTTCAGCATTCCTCAAACCATAAATGTAATTAAATACATCAACAGATGTCAAAACAAAAACCACATGATTATATCATTAGATGCAGAAAAAGCTTTAGATAAAATCCATCACCCCTTCTTGATAAAAACCCTCGAACAGCTAACCATACGGGGAACGTACCTCAAAATGGTAAAAGCCATCTATGAGAAACCCACTGCCAGCATACTCCTAAATGGACAAAAACTGGAACCATTTCCCCTGAAAACTGGAACAAGACAAGGATGCCCACTCTCACCCCTC
>NW_007211511.1:0-852 GCF_000164805.1 Carlito syrichta | reverse complement strand
TCAATCCTACTGAAGGTATTCCAGGTGATGAGAAAGACAAAACTCTCCCCCAAATCATTTATGAAGCCAATATCACATTGATACCCAAGCCAGGTAAAGATCCAACAAAGAAAGAGAACTATAGGCCAATATCTTTGATGAACATAGACGCTAAAATTCTCAACAAGATCCTAGTGAACTGGATTCAACAACACATCTCAAAAATCATCCATCGTGACCAAGTAGGTTTCATCCCTGGGATCCAAGGCTGGTTCAGCATTCCTCAAACCATAAATGTAATTAAATACATCAACAGATGTCAAAACAAAAACCACATGATTATATCATTAGATGCAGAAAAAGCTTTAGATAAAATCCATCACCCCTTCTTGATAAAAACCCTCGAACAGCTAAGCATACGGGGAACGTACCTCAAAATGGTAAAAGCCATCTATGAGAAACCCACTGCCAGCATACTCCTAAATGGACAAAAACTGGAACCATTTCCCCTGAAAACTGGAACAAGACAAGGATGCCCACTCTCACCCCTCCTGTTCAATATAGTATTGGAAGTCCTGGCTCCAGCAATCAGAGAAGAGAAGGCAATCAGGGGTATTCAAATAGGAAAAGAGGAAGTCAAGCTATCTCTCTTTGCAGATGACATGATTGTGTACCTTGAAAACCCAAGAGAATCTGTCAAAAACCTCCTTACACTGATAAAGGCCTTTGGCAAAAAACAAAAAATAAAAAAACAATAGACCATGGCTACAGACTAACTAACCTCCATACAAAAAAAAAATAAAACATACAATGATGCTAACATACAAGCTTGCCAACCACCTTATTGGTGCACTGTTCCTTTATACAAAGATA
>NW_007211510.1:0-1086 GCF_000164805.1 Carlito syrichta | reverse complement strand
GGATATCTTAACAATGTTGATTCTTCTAGTTCATGAGCATGGAATATTTTTCCTTTTGTTTGTGTCCTCTTTTGTTTATTTGAGCAGGGTTTTGTAGTTTTCATTGTAAATGTCGTTCATTTCCCTGGTTAGGTAGGTGTCAAGGTATTTCATTTTGTGTGTGTGTGTGGCTATTGTGAATGGGTTTGTGGTTTTTATTTGGGTTTCTGTTTGTTTATTGTTGGTGTTTAGGAATATGACTTTCTTTTGCACATTTTTTTTTTTTTTTAACCCTGAGACTTTGCCAAAGTCCTTTATCAGTGCAAGGAGATTTTTGACTGATTTTCTTGGATTTTCAAGGTAAAAATCATGTTGTATCCAAAGAGGAATGATTTAACTTCCTCTTTTCGTATGTGTATATCCCAGATTTCCTTCTCTTGTCTGACTGCTCTGTCTAGGACTTCCAACCTCACTACTTATTAAACAATTTCATCATTATTTCATTTTTCTCACTAACATTTATTGAACATCTATTATGTGCCAATTATTATACGACGCACTCAAATTTAATAAATACTCAATCAGTGTTAATGAGTCAGACATTTTTAAAGGTTTCAAGACTCTAAAAAATCAAAGGAACATGAAACTTTGCTTTCAGTAATTCACATTATAGTACATTTTTGCAAATCCAAATGGGTAGCCATGAAATTTCTCTCTGAATGTCTATATATGTGTTTAATACTGATTGTTCAGCTATTTTCCTTTTCAGATATATGGTTATATGCTTGGAATATTTTTAAATACCTCTAGATCTTTACATTTGACTTGATTCTTAAGTTTTTAAAAAAATATTTCAAGCATATAACCATATAACTGAACAATCAGCTTTAAACTCAGATGCAGACATTAATTATGCAGAAAAGAGAAGGACTCAATTATAAAGGAGTGATCACTTTTCTTATACCAACCATTTTCCATAGATTTCTCTTACAGAAACTACACAATAGAATTTCAGTCACAAGTTTAAAAATATTACTCCCCTAGTAGACACTAGGTTCCTTGATATTTTAACTAAATTTTCTATCAAGACAAAGTCAGAAGGAGTGA
>NW_007211509.1:0-693 GCF_000164805.1 Carlito syrichta | reverse complement strand
GGGGGGACAGCTGCTTTCTGGGGATCAGGATGGGAGTGGGGCAGATAGAAGAGAGGGTCGGTAATACAAAATCAATACATTGAGAGCTACAGCCTCCTTCACTTGCTTTGCTCCAATCACTCTGTCTTCCTCAGTGACACTCAATGTGATATGCTCCTTCCGATCCTGGAGTTTTGAATATATTGTTTTCTGATGGCAAATCAAGTCTTCCCCTTAACTTTAAGTTGATTACATAGTTCTCTTCTTCAGTCCTCTTTCAAATACTACTAACTAAGGAATCTTGATCTCCAGATTGAGTCTAGTATTTTAATTTAAGTTTGGCAAACCTCTATATAAAACTAAATCTCATATTTAAATGATTATTCCATAGTTCAAAATACTAATGGGGTTATTGTGATTATCCAATGTATTCTTGATGCATCCAGTAGAGTATAAGTTCTCATGGCACAGGTCTTGAGTCTCCTTGGCTTTGTATCACTAGTGTTTGTATCACTAGTAAGTGGCATGTAGAAGATGTTCAAGAAATGTTTGTTGAATGAATTAAAGAATATATGTTCTAGTAGCATAAATTTAAAAATTACAAGTAATTTAATATTTATATTGGCTTTTCTTTTTTTCTCTCTCTCTCTTTTTCTTTTTTTTTCAGTTGGAGTCTTACTTGGTCGCCCAGACTGGAGTGTAGTGGCCGCTCCC
>NW_007211508.1:0-728 GCF_000164805.1 Carlito syrichta | reverse complement strand
TAGGGGAAGTCTGGAGTAGGTTTATTTCCATAAGATGGCAATGGAAACTTAGCAAATGAACATGAATCAGCACATTGTACTTGTGAACATCTCTTTTTAGCATTTTACAGATTTCTTCCTTCTCCCTCTCTCATAAGACTAGAGAATCTATAATCTGGATGTAAATTTTATTTTTATTTGATCAATATTTTTATTGAAAGACATGAGTATCAGTTTTTAAAGAAAGCTGTGTGCCCAAATATTTGTCAGAATTTTAAACGGGATATTTTGTAATTTGTCAAGGAGATACCCAGAAGGAAATTAATTGTGTTACTACTTTCTTTAAGAATGCTGACTTTATAATTATGTGGTAAATTGGTAAGTCTAATTGTTTCATTAAAAACAAAATAAACAAAATGAATTTTAATAAAAATCTTTGTGTAATACATTATATATTTCAAAAGTAAGTCTCTTTTAAATGGTTCTTCTTGAAATTTGCCATTGACAGTTTCATCAAATCAGCTATATTTATGGTAGGCTAGCTACTTTAAATACTGCTCTCTAATAGCAGTTATGGTGTTATTAATTATATGGGAGATGTAGCAAATAGTAGCATCCTTGTTGCTTCTTAATAGCCTCTCATAAAGAACTTCATTATCCCATTCATAGCAAAGAAGAAGAATGCAGTAATAAATCATGGGAATTTTTATGACTTCCTAAGTGGAGAGGTAAGGTGACCATTTGGGGTT
>NW_007211507.1:0-774 GCF_000164805.1 Carlito syrichta | reverse complement strand
AAGGAAATTAATTGTGTTACTACTTTCTTTAAGAATGCTGACTTTATAATTATGTGGTAAATTGGTAAGTCTAATTGTTTCATTAAAAACAAAATAAACAAAATGAATTTTAATAAAAATCTTTGTGTAATACATTATATATTTCAAAAGTAAGTCTCTTTTAAATGGTTCTTCTTGAAATTTGCCATTGACAGTTTCATCAAATCAGCTATATTTATGGTAGGCTAGCTACTTTAAATACTGCTCTCTAATAGCAGTTATGGTGTTATTAATTATATGGGAGATGTAGCAAATAGTAGCATCCTTGTTGCTTCTTAATAGCCTCTCATAAAGAACTTCATTATCCCATTCATAGCAAAGAAGAAGAATGCAGTAATAAATCATGGGAATTTTTATGACTTCCTAAGTGGAGAGGTAAGGTGACCATTTGGGGTTTTCCCCAAAGCAAGGCTAATAAACAAAATAGTATTTACTTAAGTAGTAAAGACAGCATGAACTGGTCATCTTTTGTTTTGGGATGTCACAACTGGTACAGGCATGATATTAGATTTCCTTAAACCTATAGATTAAAACCTAATCGTATTTGGTAGGAGAGAACCCATGGTAAGGGAGGAGACAGTTCTGCTAAAAGCTAACAGAAAGAGCAGCATTTGTGCATAAAGAGGTGAAGCAGTTAAGAGAACTCTATCAGGTCTTTCTGTACCATTTCCAATCAGAGCTCACAAATGTCAGACTGTTCATCTCAGGTCATAGAGTGAGGGTCATATTGGATGC
>NW_007211506.1:0-769 GCF_000164805.1 Carlito syrichta | reverse complement strand
TAAAAACAAAATAAACAAAATGAATTTAATAAAAATCTTTGTGTAATACATTATATATTCAAAAGTAAGTCTCTTTTAAATGGTTCTTCTTGAAATTTGCCATTGACAGTTTCATCAAATCAGCTATATTTATGGTAGGCTAGCTACTTTAAATACTGCTCTCTAATAGCAGTTATGGTGTTATTAATTATATGGGAGATGTAGCAAATAGTAGCATCCTTGTTGCTTCTTAATAGCCTCTCATAAAGAACTTCATTATCCCATTCATAGCAAAGAAGAAGAATGCAGTAATAAATCATGGGAATTTTTATGACTTCCTAAGTGGAGAGGTAAGGTGACCATTTGGGGTTTTCCCCAAAGCAAGGCTAATAAACAAAATAGTATTTACTTAAGTAGTAAAGACAGCATGAACTGGTCATCTTTTGTTTTGGGATGTCACAACTGGTACAGGCATGATATTAGATTTCCTTAAACCTATAGATTAAAACCTAATCGTATTTGGTAGGAGAGAACCCATGGTAAGGGAGGAGACAGTTCTGCTAAAAGCTAACAGAAGGAGCAGCATTTGTGCATAAAGAGGTGAAGCAGTTAAGAGAACTCTATCAGGGCCTTTCTGTACCATTTCCAATCAAGAGCTCACAAAATGTCAGACTGTTCATCTCAGGGTCATAGAGTGAGGGTCATATTGGATGCAGGTTTTAAAAATAATGTACTTTATTTTGGGAAGCAAGATAGTATAGTACAAACTATGAGTTGGAAAGTCAGAGAA
>NW_007211505.1:0-815 GCF_000164805.1 Carlito syrichta | reverse complement strand
TATATTTATGGTAGGCTAGCTACTTTAAATACTGCTCTCTAATAGCAGTTATGGTGTTATTAATTATATGGGAGATGTAGCAAATAGTAGCATCCTTGTTGCTTCTTAATAGCCTCTCATAAAGAACTTCATTATCCCATTCATAGCAAAGAAGAAGAATGCAGTAATAAATCATGGGAATTTTTATGACTTCCTAAGTGGAGAGGTAAGGTGACCATTTGGGGTTTTCCCCAAAGCAAGGCTAATAAACAAAATAGTATTTACTTAAGTAGTAAAGACAGCATGAACTGGTCATCTTTTGTTTTGGGATGTCACAACTGGTACAGGCATGATATTAGATTTCCTTAAACCTATAGATTAAAACCTAATCGTATTTGGTAGGAGAGAACCCATGGTAAGGGAGGAGACAGTTCTGCTAAAAGCTAACAGAAGGAGCAGCATTTGTGCATAAAGAGGTGAAGCAGTTAAGAGAACTCTATCAGGGCCTTTCTGTACCATTTCCAATCAAGAGCTCACAAAATGTCAGACTGTTCATCTCAGGGTCATAGAGTGAGGGTCATATTGGATGCAGGTTTTAAAAATAATGTACTTTATTTTGGGAAGCAAGATAGTATAGTACAAACTATGAGTTGGAAAGTCAGAGAAATTTATGCTGCTGTTTAAAATGTGTTAAGTCTAGTGATCTCATAAAATAGCTACCAAATAATGCTTGGCAAGAGTGGGCACTCAATAAATATTTCATGCCCCCTCCCAACTTTGCTTTTAATAATGGCGTTGTTAGTAGTAGAAGTAAAGTACAAAACTGAGATTTCACT
>NW_007211504.1:0-2047 GCF_000164805.1 Carlito syrichta | reverse complement strand
ATTTTTTGATTTATCGTTAGAGACAGGTCTTTCCAAGTTGCCTAGGCTGGTCTCAAACCCATGGACACAGATAGTCCTCTTGTCTCCGGCTCCGAAAGTGCTGGAATACAGGCGTGAGCCACCTTGCCAGGCTAGAAAATTTTAAACTGTTATCTGTATAAGAACATTTAAGCTTTTTATTTATTACCTTAATTGCTTTGTATTCACCATGAATGCTGTGCTCATTTTCTAAAGTTTTTTTATTTAAGAAATACTGACAGGAGACTTCCTGAGCACTGTTTTTTCTCCTTTAGTATTCTTTTTATTTTTAAATTATATAAATAGAGACAGGGGCTTGCTGTGTTACCCAGGCTGATCTCTAACTCCTGGTCTCAAATGATTCTTTCACCTCGGCCTCCCAAAGTGCTGAGATTACAGGGGTGAAACACCACACCTAGCCTCCTTTTTATTCTGCTATATTATGGTATTAGAACTTCTCTGATTGAATCTGAATAGGACCAGAATAATTCACATGCATTTGATTGCATCAAATCATGTGTTTCTGTGAACTTTGCCTAGAATATGTAATAACTTGCATTATCCTAAGGTCACATTTGTTTCTATAGGGGAAGTCTGGAGTAGGTTTATTTCCATAAGATGGCAATGGAAACTTAGCAAATGAACATGAATCAGCACATTGTACTTGTGAACATCTCTTTTTAGCATTTTACAGATTTCTTCCTTCTCCCTCTCTCATAAGACTAGAGAATCTATAATCTGGATGTAAATTTTATTTTTATTTGATCAATATTTTTATTGAAAGACATGAGTATCAGTTTTTAAAGAAAGCTGTGTGCCCAAATATTTGTCAGAATTTTAAACGGGATATTTTGTAATTTGTCAAGGAGATACCCAGAAGGAAATTAATTGTGTTACTACTTTCTTTAAGAATGCTGACTTTATAATTATGTGGTAAATTGGTAAGTCTAATTGTTTCATTAAAAACAAAATAAACAAAATGAATTTTAATAAAAATCTTTGTGTAATACATTATATATTTCAAAAGTAAGTCTCTTTTAAATGGTTCTTCTTGAAATTTGCCATTGACAGTTTCATCAAATCAGCTATATTTATGGTAGGCTAGCTACTTTAAATACTGCTCTCTAATAGCAGTTATGGTGTTATTAATTATATGGGAGATGTAGCAAATAGTAGCATCCTTGTTGCTTCTTAATAGCCTCTCATAAAGAACTTCATTATCCCATTCATAGCAAAGAAGAAGAATGCAGTAATAAATCATGGGAATTTTTATGACTTCCTAAGTGGAGAGGTAAGGTGACCATTTGGGGTTTTCCCCAAAGCAAGGCTAATAAACAAAATAGTATTTACTTAAGTAGTAAAGACAGCATGAACTGGTCATCTTTTGTTTTGGGATGTCACAACTGGTACAGGCATGATATTAGATTTCCTTAAACCTATAGATTAAAACCTAATCGTATTTGGTAGGAGAGAACCCATGGTAAGGGAGGAGACAGTTCTGCTAAAAGCTAACAGAAGGAGCAGCATTTGTGCATAAAGAGGTGAAGCAGTTAAGAGAACTCTATCAGGGCCTTTCTGTACCATTTCCAATCAAGAGCTCACAAAATGTCAGACTGTTCATCTCAGGGTCATAGAGTGAGGGTCATATTGGATGCAGGTTTTAAAAATAATGTACTTTATTTTGGGAAGCAAGATAGTATAGTACAAACTATGAGTTGGAAAGTCAGAGAAATTTATGCTGCTGTTTAAAATGTGTTAAGTCTAGTGATCTCATAAAATAGCTACCAAATAATGCTTGGCAAGAGTGGGCACTCAATAAATATTTCATGCCCCCTCCCAACTTTGCTTTTAATAATGGCGTTGTTAGTAGTAGAAGTAAAGTACAAAACTGAGATTTCACTTCTCAAAGCCAAATTAGCTTCTTACCTCAACCGACAAATTTTGAAGTCGAAATGAGTCATAATAAGGATTAGTCAGGGAAGCTTGAATTGAACCTATTTCTCCTGCACGTGTGACTCCTTATCAGTCT
>NW_007211503.1:0-771 GCF_000164805.1 Carlito syrichta | reverse complement strand
GGTAAGGTGACCATTTGGGGTTTTCCCCAAAGCAAGGCTAATAAACAAAATAGTATTTACTTAAGTAGTAAAGACAGCATGAACTGGTCATCTTTTGTTTTGGGATGTCACAACTGGTACAGGCATGATATTAGATTTCCTTAAACCTATAGATTAAAACCTAATCGTATTTGGTAGGAGAGAACCCATGGTAAGGGAGGAGACAGTTCTGCTAAAAGCTAACAGAAGGAGCAGCATTTGTGCATAAAGAGGTGAAGCAGTTAAGAGAACTCTATCAGGGCCTTTCTGTACCATTTCCAATCAAGAGCTCACAAAATGTCAGACTGTTCATCTCAGGGTCATAGAGTGAGGGTCATATTGGATGCAGGTTTTAAAAATAATGTACTTTATTTTGGGAAGCAAGATAGTATAGTACAAACTATGAGTTGGAAAGTCAGAGAAATTTATGCTGCTGTTTAAAATGTGTTAAGTCTAGTGATCTCATAAAATAGCTACCAAATAATGCTTGGCAAGAGTGGGCACTCAATAAATATTTCATGCCCCCTCCCAACTTTGCTTTTAATAATGGCGTTGTTAGTAGTAGAAGTAAAGTACAAAACTGAGATTTCACTTCTCAAAGCCAAATTAGCTTCTTACCTCAACCGACAAATTTTGAAGTCGAAATGAGTCATAATAAAGGATTAGTCAGGGAAGCTTGAATTGAACCTATTTCTCCTGCACGTGTGACTCCTTATCAGTCTCTACTAATAATTGCTGGATTCACTTTCTGAA
>NW_007211502.1:0-743 GCF_000164805.1 Carlito syrichta | reverse complement strand
CAGCATTTGTGCATAAAGAGGTGAAGCAGTTAAGAGAACTCTATCAGGGCCTTTCTGTACCATTTCCAATCAAGAGCTCACAAAATGTCAGACTGTTCATCTCAGGGTCATAGAGTGAGGGTCATATTGGATGCAGGTTTTAAAAATAATGTACTTTATTTTGGGAAGCAAGATAGTATAGTACAAACTATGAGTTGGAAAGTCAGAGAAATTTATGCTGCTGTTTAAAATGTGTTAAGTCTAGTGATCTCATAAAATAGCTACCAAATAATGCTTGGCAAGAGTGGGCACTCAATAAATATTTCATGCCCCCTCCCAACTTTGCTTTTAATAATGGCGTTGTTAGTAGTAGAAGTAAAGTACAAAACTGAGATTTCACTTCTCAAAGCCAAATTAGCTTCTTACCTCAACCGACAAATTTTGAAGTCGAAATGAGTCATAATAAGGATTAGTCAGGGAAGCTTGAATTGAACCTATTTCTCCTGCACGTGTGACTCCTTATCAGTCTCTACTAATAATTGCTGGATTCACTTTCTGAAATTAGCAAAGGGGAAAGCAGGGTAAAGGCAGAAACCTACCAACTTGCTGACTTCTTCCCTGCCTAGAATGTTAGGGTAAGAATAGGACTATAAAAATATAATATTTAATTATTATTATTAACGAAAATATAGACGTAAAACTGTGAATCATCTATGAACAGTACCAAAGGAGAAAGCATAGATTCTAGCAGATTACCCTGAGGT
>NW_007211501.1:0-747 GCF_000164805.1 Carlito syrichta | reverse complement strand
TAGGGAGCGGTGTAAAGTTTGTGTATATATTTGGGAAGGATGTACTATAAGATGTCTGTACTGATCAAGAGACTGTCAGCTTTCTGACTGGGCCAAGTAGATGAATCATAGTGCCATGTAACAAAAGTGGAGAAGACTCCAGTAGGTTTCGGCTGAGGTCATGAGGAGAAAAATCAAAATATGACCTTAATCTTATTAAGTTGTGGATGTCTAAGTGGCAAGAGTCATCAAGCTGGAATCACCTGGAAGAGAGTACTTGGTAGGCTGTGAAATGTCTGTCTTCACATGTGTTTGTGTACAGACTCAATTCACGATCGCCCCTGCCTTAGGCTGAAGTTCTAAGGATTTGTGGACACTGTCTTTTTGTAGCTATGGGATCAGAACATCTCTATTCTGTCCACCATTTGACTCTAAGTTCTTCAAGGGCAGAGACTGAGTGTTAAAACTTCTGATGGGTATGAAGCAGAGTTGATGGCTCTTCAGAGTTTTAACCCAAGAGGTCTCAAAAGAATGGCAATCAACTGAACTCAGATCATAATCCAGAATAGGAAGTGTGGGCCTGGCCATTGGCAGAGGAAAAGAAGAAAGTTCAAGTCTCTACCTCATTGTAATCAGAAGACCCTGGTGGCATTGCTTCCAGCACTCAGGTGACCAGATCCAGAAAAGATCATTGTTAATAGTGATGGACCTGCCACTTCAGCCAGGTTGTGAAAGTTTCAGGTAGTCATACAGAAAGCTTGACCCCTC
>NW_007211500.1:0-808 GCF_000164805.1 Carlito syrichta | reverse complement strand
TTTAAAAGCTTAATTATAAAATAATGAAAAAAATATTCTGTCTTCTTTTTCAGTGGTAGCATAAAGGGTAGTAGAGAACATGTGGTGTGTGGGATTAATGTGGGAAGACCTAGATGACTTCCCAGTATTCATGTACTATCTGTGAATTTGATTAGGCCCCTTGCCTCTTCTAAGTCTTGTTTTCTATGTGTAAAATAATCATAATGATATTGATCTAAACTATTCATGAAATTTCAGTGTAGAACAAATGAGACAGCTACGTGAGAACATCAATAAGAAGTGAATTTTTATTGAAGAGACTGTCCTTTACCCAATGTGTGCTCTTGGCATTTTTGTCAGAAATCACTTGGCTGTAAATGTGTGGATTTATTTCTAGACTCTCTATTCTGTTCTATTGGTTCATGTGACCGTTTTTATGCCAGTACCATACTATTTTGGTTACTGTTGCTTGCAGTACATTTTGAACTCAGGTAGTATGATACCTCAAGCTTTGTTCTTTTTGTTCAACCTTTTTTTTCCTAGTCTGAGTCTTCTGTGCTTCCATATAAATTTTAGAAGTTTTTTTCTATTTCTGTGAAGAATGTCATTGGTTTTGATAAGCATCATACTGAATTTGTAGATTATCTTGGGTAGTAGGGGTATATAAAAATATTACTTCTTTCAGTACATGAGCAGAGGATATCTTTTCATTTATTTGTGACCTCTTTGATTTTTTCATCAATATTTTATAGTGCTTAGTGTAGAGACATTTTACTTCTTAGGTTAAATATATTCCTAGGTATTTTATTTTTTTTGTTCTTGTTGTAAA
>NW_007211499.1:0-869 GCF_000164805.1 Carlito syrichta | reverse complement strand
ATTTTGAACTCAGGTAGTATGATACCTCAAGCTTTGTTCTTTTTGTTCAACCTTTTTTTTCCTAGTCTGAGTCTTCTGTGCTTCCATATAAATTTTAGAATTTTTTTTCTATTTCTGTGAAGAATGTCATTGGTTTTGATAAGCATCATACTGAATTTGTAGATTATCTTGGGTAGTAGGGGTATATAAAAATATTACTTCTTTCAGTACATGAGCAGAGGATATCTTTTCATTTATTTGTGACCTCTTTGATTTTTTCATCAATATTTTATAGTGCTTAGTGTAGAGACATTTTACTTCTTAGGTTAAATATATTCCTAGGTATTTTATTTTTTTGTTCTTGTTGTAAATTATATTGCTTTCTTAATTTTTTCCAACTTGCTAGCTATTGGCATATTGAAAAACTAATGATTTTATCTGTTTATTTTTATTCTGCAACTTTACTGAATTTAGTTCTAACAGTATTTTGGTGGAGTCTGTAGGGTTTTCTACATACAAGATTATGTCATCTGCAAACAGGACAATTTGTATTCCTCCTTTTTAATTCATATGTCCTCTAGTGTTCCCTCTTGCCTAATTGCTCTGGCTAGGATTTCCAGTGTTATGATGAATATTAGTGCTGAGAGTGGTCATCCTTGTGTCATTTCATATTTAAGAGGAAAAGTTTTCAACTTTTCCCAATTCAGTATACTAGCTATGAGTTTCTCATACATAGCCTTTATTGTGCTGAACTATGATCCTTCTATACTACATCTGTTGATAATTTTTATCATAAAGTGTTGTGGCATTTTATCAAATGCTTTATCTGCCACTAATGAAATTACCATAAAGTTTTTGTCCTACATTTTATTAATGGAATATACGTGTAT
>NW_007211498.1:0-721 GCF_000164805.1 Carlito syrichta | reverse complement strand
GGCAGGAGGGAAAGGAGAGGAGGAAGAGGATGGAGAAACTGGAGAAGTAAAGAGTTAACAAAAAGGGGAGGGGAATAAGCATATTGACGTTCTAGGGTTGTGCAAGGAATAAAGATGTCTACCTCAGGGCCTTTGCACTTGTTGCCTCTAGTAGTAACTCTCTCTCTTCAGTAATAGCATTCCCTAAATTAACTTCAGATGTCACCTCACAGTGAGGACAGCCTTAGTCTCCCTACATAATCCACCACGTCCATCACTCTCTAATTGCCTAACAAAGTTCTATTTTCCTTCAAGCAATCATCATCACCTGCTATATTATATACTTATTGGTTTGTCAAAGGAATGTAAACCTTCATCAGCACAGGGACTTTTTCCATTTTATTCCCTGCTGTACTTCAAGCATCTGGTATAAAGCAGTTGTAATAGTCAGGGTTCTCCAGAGAGACAGAATGAGTAGGATATGGAGAGAGACAGATATGGAGAGAGATGCAAGGTGGTTGATTAGGATAATTGACCAAAGGAGATTGAGAAGTCCCACAACAGGCCATCTGCAAGTTGGAGCCCCTGGGATAGTGGTAGTGTGCTACCCTGTCCAAGTATGAATGCTTCTGTGCCAGGAAAGCCCATGGTGTAATGTTCAGTCCAAAGCCGAAAGCTTGAGAAACTGAGGAGGGGCCGCCAGAGCAAAGGCCAGAGAGGCTCATTTCTGATGTTCAAAGGG
>NW_007211497.1:0-790 GCF_000164805.1 Carlito syrichta | reverse complement strand
AAGTCCCACAACAGGCCATCTGCAAGTTGGAGCCCCTGGGATAGTGGTAGTGTGCTACCCTGTCCAAGTATGAATGCTTCTGTGCCAGGAAAGCCCATGGTGTAATGTTCAGTCCAAAGCCGAAAGCTTGAGAAACTGAGGAGGGGCCGCCAGAGCAAAGGCCAGAGAGGCTCATTTCTGATGTTCAAAGGCAGGGGAAGTAGATTCTCCCAGCTCCAGGAGAAAGTGAATTTGCCCTTCCTCTACCCTTTTCATTCGGTCAAGGCTCCCAGCTGTTGGGAGGTGCCTGCACACATTGGAGGCAGCTCCTTCCCACGCAGTACACCAACTCACAGGCCAATCTCCTCTGGAAACACCCTCACAGGCCACACCTGAAACAATGCTTTGACAGCTCTCTAGGTATTCCTTAATCCAGTCAAGTTGACGCTGCTAATTAGCCATTACAGCCGGTGTCCACTAATTATTTGTTGATTAAAGAATGGGAGGTCCAAGAATTCTTTAATGTCCCTGGAAAGGATGAGAACTATTTAAACAACATTCTTTTTTATTTTTTCTAATTTTATTGATTCATTTATTTATGTTTTAGAGACAAAAATCTCACTATATTGCCCAGGCTGGTCTCGAACTCTTGGACTAAGCAATCCTCCCTCCACGGGCCTCCCAAAGTGCTGGGATTACAGGTATGAGCCATCACACCCAACCAAGAATTTTTATTTCATATCTTTATTTCATGGAGAATTGTTTTTATTCAAATACAGTTTTAACCTTTCCATTTCTTTTCATAATTTTT
>NW_007211496.1:0-818 GCF_000164805.1 Carlito syrichta | reverse complement strand
CAGTGTTCCTTTCTCTCCACATCCTCGCCAGCATCTGTTGCTGCTTGTTTTATTAATGGTTGCCATTCTTACTGGGATTAGATGGTATCTCAATGTGGTTTTGATTTGCACTTCTTTGATGATGAGTGAGGCTGAGCACTTTTTCATGTGTCTGTTGGTTGCCCATATATCTTCTTTTGAGAAGTGTCTATTCATGTCCTTTGCCCACTTTTTAGTGGGGTTGTTTGTTTTTTTCTTTCCAGCGCGTCTGAGTTCCTTGTAGATACTAGATGTTAGGCCTTTGTCAGATATACAGTTGGCAAATATTTTTTCCGATTCTGTGGGCTGTCTCCCTGATCTCCTGATGGTTTCTTTTGCTTTGCAGAAGCTTATCAGTTTGATGAGTTCCCACTTGCCTATCTTATCTCTAATGGCAGGGGCCCTTGAGGTTTTGATCAGGAATTGGTTGCCAATTCCAATTTCCATAAGGGTATCTCCTGCATTTTCTAAATATTAGGGGGAAAAAAACGTGCTAATATGGTACTTGAAAATGGTCCCTTCAGGAAATTATATACCAATTCAAGTCACTGTTATTACCTATTGCTTAAAATGACTTTATCTGTAAAGTGATAAGGGATACTCATATTAATGGGAAATTTAGTTTTAGAACAAGCGTTGATTCTAGTGTTTCTCCGTGTATCTAAGAGAGTGTATGTGTTTATGAATTCCATTTACTATGTGCCAGTAGTCTGTGGTCTTCTGATAAGGAAATACTTTGTATGAAATTCTTGTAACATTTTTTTCAAATGATCCTGGTCCTTTTCAGTGTCATACTTTTA
>NW_007211495.1:0-766 GCF_000164805.1 Carlito syrichta | reverse complement strand
TTTTTTCTTTCCAGCGCGTCTGAGTTCCTTGTAGATACTAGATGTTAGGCCTTTGTCAGATATACAGTTGGCAAATATTTTTTCCGATTCTGTGGGCTGTCTCCGTGATCTCGTGATGGTTTCTTTTGCTTTGCAGAAGCTTATCAGTTTGATGAGTTCCCACTTGCCTATCTTATCTCTAATGGCAGGGGCCCTTGAGGTTTTGATCAGGAATTGGTTGCCAATTCCAATTTCCATAAGGGTATCTCCTGCATTTTCTAAATATTAGGGGGAAAAAAACGTGCTAATATGGTACTTGAAAATGGTCCCTTCAGGAAATTATATACCAATTCAAGTCACTGTTATTACCTATTGCTTAAAATGACTTTATCTGTAAAGTGATAAGGGATACTCATATTAATGGGAAATTTAGTTTTAGAACAAGCGTTGATTCTAGTGTTTCTCCGTGTATCTAAGAGAGTGTATGTGTTTATGAATTCCATTTACTATGTGCCAGTAGTCTGTGGTCTTCTGATAAGGAAATACTTTGTATGAAATTCTTGTAACATTTTTTCAAATGATCCTGGTCCTTTTCAGTGTCATACTTTTAATTAATAATTAGTTGAGAAATAAACCTGGACATAGGCATTAATCCAGAAAATTTATCATTGGGTTTTTCAGCATTTTTCAGAAGCAATAATTACTTAGGAGCAATCATTCCTAAATTTGTATTTACAAAAATGCAGCAACTGAGTAACATTAATATAGAGATATGAGACAAATGCCA
>NW_007211494.1:0-747 GCF_000164805.1 Carlito syrichta | reverse complement strand
TCCCACTTGCCTATCTTATCTTTAATGGCAGGGGCCCTTGAGGTTTTGATCAGGAATTGGTTGCCAATTCCAATTTCCATAAGGGTATCTCCTGCATTTTCTAAATATTAGGGGGAAAAAAACGTGCTAATATGGTACTTGAAAATGGTCCCTTCAGGAAATTATATACCAATTCAAGTCACTGTTATTACCTATTGCTTAAAATGACTTTATCTGTAAAGTGATAAGGGATACTCATATTAATGGGAAATTTAGTTTTAGAACAAGCGTTGATTCTAGTGTTTCTCCGTGTATCTAAGAGAGTGTATGTGTTTATGAATTCCATTTACTATGTGCCAGTAGTCTGTGGTCTTCTGATAAGGAAATACTTTGTATGAAATTCTTGTAACATTTTTTCAAATGATCCTGGTCCTTTTCAGTGTCATACTTTTAATTAATAATTAGTTGAGAAATAAACCTGGACATAGGCATTAATCCAGAAAATTTATCATTGGGTTTTTCAGCATTTTTCAGAAGCAATAATTACTTAGGAGCAATCATTCCTAAATTTGTATTTACAAAAATGCAGCAACTGAGTAACATTAATATAGAGATATGAGACAAATGCCAAGATGGCATTTGAAAATAATTACACCAATACAAGATTGCATATACAAATTTTAGTTTGTTTTCTAAAAGACCCTTCTTATCAGTGTTAGAAATACTAATATTTCAAAAACTAATCTCTTCAATAAGGTCACTGATATC
>NW_007211493.1:0-1841 GCF_000164805.1 Carlito syrichta | reverse complement strand
CAGAGAAGTCTACCTTAATGCAATTTTAAATCATAGGATAGATGACTTATTTTTTTCTCACCCTCAAATTGAATTGTAGCTTAATCTCCAAAGACAGTGATTGTTCCCTTTTATCAAGTAAAGAAGATTTAAAAGAAATTATTTCAAAGAGGATTTATGAGGACCACAATCTTACATTCTAGTTTATCTTCCATCTCCCTGAAACTGTTAGTACTAATGTTAACTTGGGTTAGGGAATTTGACTTTCTCAAATCTCCAAGCTCTAAATCAACAGCCTCTCACTCAGGTAGATTTCACACTACAGATTGAAGAGACTGCTCTTAAAAATGCTGCATTTTCTTCTTCTTTCACTTTCAGATAAATCTTAAATAAAGGCAAGCCTGTTTTGTGTAATGTTAAAGGCCTAGAAGAAAGATAAGCTTCAATCATGTTTGATCAGGGTTCCGGCTCTGTGATTTTCTTGGTTTCATTCTTCTTCTGTGTGTTAGCTTCATTGCCTGGTTGAGTTCTCTTATGTTGGAAATATGATCACACTATTTCTGAGCCTCACATTTATGTAGTGTAACATACTAAGAGAAGAAAGGTTACTTGTGTGACAGAATCTTCACAAGAAGTCTTGATGTGGGACACATAATGGCTTAACTTAGATAATGTGCTTTACCATGGAACCCAGATAGATCCCCAAAGGAGACAAAGAGCTATGGAAAATGGAAGAACAGCGGAATACTTGGGAGGCAATCTATATGTTTATTACACTTGTATTTTGACTTTGTGTGTTTAATGTTATATCTTAAGAACTTTTTCAGTCTTTAACATTGTTGGTTAAGATTATACATATATTGACACAATAAATTATACTCAATGCATTATAATAATATTTTGAAATTGTTTTGTTAAAGCCACAATGAATAAAATTATCTTCAGAAAGTTTCTAAAACAGTCCCTGGGGATAGCTTATTTGAGAGGACTTATGGTTATTTATTATTATTATAGCCATGTCGCTATGAAAGAGATTACAAGAAGATAATATTAACTTCCCTCAATTTACAGATGAACTATCACAGTATGCTTAAATGGTTCACCCAAATTCATGGAGAGATCAAATCAGTACAATGTGAACTATCACACTAAAATTTCATTCATTGAACCACAGCTGCTTTAAAACATCTATGCTATGGAAAAGATAGATAAAATTATTAATTTTGTCAGGGTACTTAAATTTTGGAAAAAAAAGAATTTTGACTTTTTTCAAATTATTCATGATAGCTTAATATTAATCAGTCAGAGACATAACAGATATTTATTTATAGAAATTAATTTATAGTACATTTTATGATATGCAAACCTTTGTCCTATTGTTCTGTTAATCACTGCCTATAAGTTATTATGTTCTACCACTCATGAAGTCATTCCTCTGACTTTTTTTGTCTAATTTGGAATTCAGTATCTCCTCCTCCCATACCTTCTTCTTTACTCTCTCCTTTCATTTTTTTCTCCTCACCCCTAATTATCTCACTGCCTCAAAGACATAAATAGGTAAACTAAAAATGCTTGAGTACCAACAATTTTATTGCCACAAACGCTACTATTATATCAAAAAAATCACTATAAGTATAATCCAACTATATACAACTTAACTTTATGCCAGAACACTGTACAACATATTACAATACTATACTATTTTACATGTTTTACGACCTATATAGTTTTTATCTATTGCTAAAAGCTAAAGAAAAATAAACCAGCTAATTCACATATAGTACTTAACACAAAACCTGAACAAAGTAAATGCTTGATAAATATGAACTCTATTCATTGTGTTATAAGAAAAGTACATGTGT
>NW_007211492.1:0-1649 GCF_000164805.1 Carlito syrichta | reverse complement strand
TTCCGGCTCTGTGATTTTCTTGGTTTCATTCTTCTTCTGTGTGTTAGCTTCATTGCCTGGTTGAGTTCTCTTATGTTGGAAATATGATCACACTATTTCTGAGCCTCACATTTATGTAGTGTAACATACTAAGAGAAGAAAGGTTACTTGTGTGACAGAATCTTCACAAGAAGTCTTGATGTGGGACACATAATGGCTTAACTTAGATAATGTGCTTTACCATGGAACCCAGATAGATCCCCAAAGGAGACAAAGAGCTATGGAAAATGGAAGAACAGCGGAATACTTGGGAGGCAATCTATATGTTTATTACACTTGTATTTTGACTTTGTGTGTTTAATGTTATATCTTAAGAACTTTTTCAGTCTTTAACATTGTTGGTTAAGATTATACATATATTGACACAATAAATTATACTCAATGCATTATAATAATATTTTGAAATTGTTTTGTTAAAGCCACAATGAATAAAATTATCTTCAGAAAGTTTCTAAAACAGTCCCTGGGGATAGCTTATTTGAGAGGACTTATGGTTATTTATTATTATTATAGCCATGTCGCTATGAAAGAGATTACAAGAAGATAATATTAACTTCCCTCAATTTACAGATGAACTATCACAGTATGCTTAAATGGTTCACCCAAATTCATGGAGAGATCAAATCAGTACAATGTGAACTATCACACTAAAATTTCATTCATTGAACCACAGCTGCTTTAAAACATCTATGCTATGGAAAAGATAGATAAAATTATTAATTTTGTCAGGGTACTTAAATTTTGGAAAAAAAAGAATTTTGACTTTTTTCAAATTATTCATGATAGCTTAATATTAATCAGTCAGAGACATAACAGATATTTATTTATAGAAATTAATTTATAGTACATTTTATGATATGCAAACCTTTGTCCTATTGTTCTGTTAATCACTGCCTATAAGTTATTATGTTCTACCACTCATGAAGTCATTCCTCTGACTTTTTTTGTCTAATTTGGAATTCAGTATCTCCTCCTCCCATACCTTCTTCTTTACTCTCTCCTTTCATTTTTTTCTCCTCACCCCTAATTATCTCACTGCCTCAAAGACATAAATAGGTAAACTAAAAATGCTTGAGTACCAACAATTTTATTGCCACAAACGCTACTATTATATCAAAAAAATCACTATAAGTATAATCCAACTATATACAACTTAACTTTATGCCAGAACACTGTACAACATATTACAATACTATACTATTTTACATGTTTTACGACCTATATAGTTTTTATCTATTGCTAAAAGCTAAAGAAAAATAAACCAGCTAATTCACATATAGTACTTAACACAAAACCTGAACAAAGTAAATGCTTGATAAATATGAACTCTATTCATTGTGTTATAAGAAAAGTACATGTGTTAATTAACTGATACCTAAAATAATACAATTTAGAATATAATTTTCAACCAAAAAAACACCCAGTGAAAAACTATGCTGCTCCCTATTCTTAAGTGCTGTGTGTCCAATTTAGCTTGTAGATGGCACAATAGATGGTCCCCAACTAATAACGATACAATTAATAATTTTACTTTATCATAGTGGAAAAGCAATACATGTTAAGTAGAAACCATACTTCAAGTACTCATACTGCTGCTTTCATTTTTTAAA
>NW_007211491.1:0-960 GCF_000164805.1 Carlito syrichta | reverse complement strand
GGTTGGCACATTAAAAGAGACAAATAAGTGAATGAAATAAGTAAATGTTTAGGAGCGAATGTCTAGAGTGTCCCATACAATTCTAATCTCGTGATATGGTTATCTGAACCTACCAGGCAGATATTGTCTCCTTTTTATAGACGAAACTGAGACTTAGGAGGTTAAGGTGTTTGTTCCAAGCCTGTTACGACTGAACAGTGGCATTGGAATTTGAAGGCAGGCAGTTTATTCATAACCGCAGGCATATGCCACCACGCCTGGGTAATTTTCTGATTTATTGTAGAGATGAGGTCTTGCCAAGTTTCCCAGGTTGGCCTCGAACCCGTGGGCCCAGGCAATCCCCTCACCTTGGTCTCCCAAGTGCTGGGATTATAGGCGTGAGACACCATTCCTGGCCAGAACGTATATTCTTAACCACTGTTAAATACTGCCTTTCACGGGTACTAATAGTGTCTATGGTTATACAGTTGAAGGAGTAATTATTTAGAGTAGGGATAATCATGGAAATCTTCTTGGAGGAATTAAACCTTGAGCTTGCCCTTGAGGTATAATAGACAAACTTTAGTTACTCTCTCTAAACTCCAGTATAAACACACTGTGTTGTGTTAACCCTACGTGGATGGAGAACAGTGTTTTGATTGTTTTATAAATGCCCTGGGGTTGAAACTTGTCTGCCAGTTTCCTCCTGATATTTATTAAACCAGACAATGCTACATTGTTCTAACCATCACATTTCACTATTCAATACAAGGAATGACAGTCTCCCACTAGAGTGCTAGTGTAAAGTAGAGGATCAAGCTACATTATGGTCCTGACACACAGGGTTGGTGCTTTCATCACCTTTGGCAGGATGTGAAAACTGTAGGTTAAAAGAGAGCAAAAGCTGAATTTGCTTTTCTGGGGCTGGCCCTAGTTTTCCAATAAGTACTCTTAATATTAGAGAAATGTCAAAAAACAAAA
>NW_007211490.1:0-730 GCF_000164805.1 Carlito syrichta | reverse complement strand
TATTTAGAGTAGGGATAATTCATGGAAATCTTCTTGGAGGAATTAAACCTTGAGCTTGCCCTTGAGGTATAATAGACAAACTTTAGTTACTCTCTCTAAACTCCAGTATACACACACTGTGTTGTGTTAACCCTACGTGGATGGAGAACAGTGTTTTGATTGTTTTATAAATGCCCTGGGGTTGAAACTTGTCTGCCAGTTTCCTCCTGATATTTATTAAACCAGACAATGCTACATTGTTCTAACCATCACATTTCACTATTCAATACAAGGAATGACAGTCTCCCACTAGAGTGCTAGTGTAAAGTAGAGGATCAAGCTACATTATGGTCCTGACACACAGGGTTGGTGCTTTCATCACCTTTGGCAGGATGTGAAAACTGTAGGTTAAAAGAGAGCAAAAGCTGAATTTGCTTTTCTGGGGCTGGCCCTAGTTTTCCAATAAGTACTCTTAATATTAGAGAAATGTCAAAAAACAAAAACAAAAAAACCCGAAAACCCCCAAACTTTACAATCTCATCAAAATGACAACTTATGCTGCTCATGTGAGAACTCTGTCAAGCTGTAAGTCCATCTGTTTACTTGTTGGCAATATGCACAGCACATGATTATGGGAATTAGTTCAATTTGTACCCACTACAATTGGGTGTGAGCATCTTTTTGTAAAATGATTGACAGCACACAATATATTGAGATCTTTTTATTCCCCGTATTAATATAATATGAACTG
>NW_007211489.1:0-714 GCF_000164805.1 Carlito syrichta | reverse complement strand
ATATTTATTAAACCAGACAATGCTACATTGTTCTAACCATCACATTTCACTATTCAATACAAGGAATGACAGTCTCCCACTAGAGTGCTAGTGTAAAGTAGAGGATCAAGCTACATTATGGTCCTGACACACAGGGTTGGTGCTTTCATCACCTTTGGCAGGATGTGAAAACTGTAGGTTAAAAGAGAGCAAAAGCTGAATTTGCTTTTCTGGGGCTGGCCCTAGTTTTCCAATAAGTACTCTTAATATTAGAGAAATGTCAAAAAACAAAACAAAAACAAAAAAACCCGAAAACCCCCAAACTTTACAATCTCATCAAAATGACAACTTATGCTGCTCATGTGAGAACTCTGTCAAGCTGTAAGTCCATCTGTTTACTTGTTGGCAATATGCACAGCACATGATTATGGGAATTAGTTCAATTTGTACCCACTACAATTGGGTGTGAGCATCTTTTTGTAAAATGATTGACAGCACACAATATATTGAGATCTTTTTATTCCCCGTATTAATATAATATGAACTGTGAGAAGATTAAAGTCTCATTTACATAACCTAAGATAACAGAAGGTGAAATATTGTAATTATCCTTTCAAGCTAAATTTTCACTGCTATTTAAATTAACCTATGCAAAGAGCAAGTTAACCCCAAGGAGAGCTCTTGCCCCATAAAATCTACTCGTGAAATCAGGAGTGTTTATAAACTGGTCAGTCA
>NW_007211488.1:0-779 GCF_000164805.1 Carlito syrichta | reverse complement strand
CTGCCAGTTTCCTCCTGATATTTATTAAACCAGACAATGCTACATTGTTCTAACCATCACATTTCACTATTCAATACAAGGAATGACAGTCTCCCACTAGAGTGCTAGTGTAAAGTAGAGGATCAAGCTACATTATGGTCCTGACACACAGGGTTGGTGCTTTCATCACCTTTGGCAGGATGTGAAAACTGTAGGTTAAAAGAGAGCAAAAGCTGAATTTGCTTTTCTGGGGCTGGCCCTAGTTTTCCAATAAGTACTCTTAATATTAGAGAAATGTCAAAAAACAAAACAAAAACAAAAAAACCCGAAAACCCCCAAACTTTACAATCTCATCAAAATGACAACTTATGCTGCTCATGTGAGAACTCTGTCAAGCTGTAAGTCCATCTGTTTACTTGTTGGCAATATGCACAGCACATGATTATGGGAATTAGTTCAATTTGTACCCACTACAATTGGGTGTGAGCATCTTTTTGTAAAATGATTGACAGCACACAATATATTGAGATCTTTTTATTCCCCGTATTAATATAATATGAACTGTGAGAAGATTAAAGTCTCATTTACATAACCTAAGATAACAGAAGGTGAAATATTGTAATTATCCTTTCAAGCTAAATTTTCACTGCTATTTAAATTAACCCTATGCAAAGAGCAAGTTAACCCCAAGGAGAGCTCTTGCCCCATAAAATCTACTCGTGAAATCAGGAGTGTTTATAAACTGGTCAGTCAATTAGCCATTTGCTGTTGAGATGCAGACTGCGAGTTGAACATGATGA
>NW_007211487.1:0-758 GCF_000164805.1 Carlito syrichta | reverse complement strand
GGCTGGCCCTAGTTTTCCAATAAGTACTCTTAATATTAGAGAAATGTCAAAAAACAAAAACAAAAAAACCCGAAAACCCCCAAACTTTACAATCTCATCAAAATGACAACTTATGCTGCTCATGTGAGAACTCTGTCAAGCTGTAAGTCCATCTGTTTACTTGTTGGCAATATGCACAGCACATGATTATGGGAATTAGTTCAATTTGTACCCACTACAATTGGGTGTGAGCATCTTTTTGTAAAATGATTGACAGCACACAATATATTGAGATCTTTTTATTCCCCGTATTAATATAATATGAACTGTGAGAAGATTAAAGTCTCATTTACATAACCTAAGATAACAGAAGGTGAAATATTGTAATTATCCTTTCAAGCTAAATTTTCACTGCTATTTAAATTAACCTATGCAAAGAGCAAGTTAACCCCAAGGAGAGCTCTTGCCCCATAAAATCTACTCGTGAAATCAGGAGTGTTTATAAACTGGTCAGTCAATTAGCCATTTGCTGTTGAGATGCAGACTGCGAGTTGAACATGATGACAACTAACCAGGGATTGCAGTGCTGCTGTAGGGCATTTTAATTTTTCTCCCATGATGTTCCATTTTTATTTGGGTAAAATAGGCAAGATCATTACAGTTGGCCATGCTTTCTTGGTTTTTCAAAGTAGTGAGAAAGAATGAGCGATGATCTGGAATCTGAAAATGTGAGTTTCTGTCTGAGCTCTGCTACATGCTAATTCTAGGACCAGAGGAAA
>NW_007211486.1:0-584 GCF_000164805.1 Carlito syrichta | reverse complement strand
AGCAGCTACTGCACTCCAGTCCGGGCGACAGAGTGAGACTCCAACTCAAAAAAAAAAAAATACAAATGGCAGAGTTCTTCATCTTTCAAAAAAATAGTTGATGTTCATACTATTCGCAGAGTCTTCCCCAATTTTAGTTTCATCGTTCTAGATTGTGATTTTTTTTTAGCCTGCTACTGTAGGTTCTGATCCTTTGGCTGCTACTGTGAACTCTGAGTTCTCAGAAATGCTTTTTGTTGTGGTGGTTGTGTAGCTCACGCTGACCTTTGGCAGAAAGGAAACGCCCGGCTCAGTGCTACCTATAAGGCCACATCCCACTTCTCTTCCTTTGCTTTCTGTCTCACATGCTAAACACCCTCTTGTCGCAGTAACACTGGGGCAAAGTGCATGCTGAGTGATCTTGTGCTTGTTCTGTGAGGTGTGGATGTTTGACTCTGACGACTGCGGCCTCTCAACCAGGTCAAGTCTCCCCCGAAAACTGGAAGCCACAGCCAGTCAGACCCCGTCACTGCTGGGGACAGCTAAGCAACTCGCGGACGTCGACAGCCGCTAGGGCCTGGCAATTTGGACTGGGACTGTTCTCC
>NW_007211485.1:0-931 GCF_000164805.1 Carlito syrichta | reverse complement strand
CTTGGATTTCTCAAGGAGTACTTTCTAAGGAATATAAAGTGTTATATTTGTTTTTTATACGTATTTGACTTCTAAGCTACTGTACTTTATAATATAACCATTAACTTTGGGATTTGGGATATTTCGATTTAATATAGATCGGATTGATGTCAAAAAGACTCATCCAGAGTCTGGTTATTTTACAGATAAAAAATGACAGGTTAAATTTTAGTTCTGTTGCTCTAAGATCCCAAGAGACACTCTTGCCTATAGTGTGGCTGATCATATGCATCTTTATTTACATATGTGAGACATAGGACCACAAAGTACAAATTTCCACAGCTACTGAGACAAGTGCTGTTAAGGATTAATAAAAATGTATGAGGCAGTAGAATTCATAAATAAACTGAAGATTCAGCTATAGAAAAATAAGGAGGTCATGGTCATATGATGGAATAACAAAGAACATGAAGAAATAACAAGGAGAAAGTAACTAATAAAATTGTGATTTATTAGAGTTCTGGTAGAAGCAGTAGACAGTATGATATGATTCTTGCTAGCAATTTAGGAGCAATGACTAATTCTATCAGGGTCTTTGTGTAATAAATGTAGCATGTGATTTAAAGTATATGTGTCTATTTAAAGAATATAAGTTCAATGAAAGTTGAGACCATTTTTAGACACATATCATAAATTTGTTGAATAAATTATTAAATAGCAAGAGTGTGAAATTATTGATATTGGTTATTTGCTTCTCCAACAGATTTACATGATTGTGTTGGTTTCAGACTACTTTGCCTATTTATCTGACTTGTACCTATGGTTTTTATTTGACTTACGTGTATACTCGATTAGATTATGCTAGTCATGTACCAGGGAAAAATGACATTAGCTTGTTGAAATATTCTTCTTGAGTTCAGTCTAAATATACATTTAGATACTTAGTCACAAA
>NW_007211484.1:0-713 GCF_000164805.1 Carlito syrichta | reverse complement strand
ACATATCATTTACTATGATTATACTGAGTTACAGAAGATAACTAATTTCTACAAGCTAGTAACCTAGAATTTGAACCCACATATGTTCATAATTCTAAATTCTAAAGCATGGGATTTTTCTAATATCCTAACATTCAAGATGACTCAGAAGAAATAAGCATTTGTAGTAGGATCAGTCAAAATTCTATTTATTAGAAGTAATCTTGAAAAGATAGGTCACAATTAATTTGGAAGAAATATTTGGATAAGCCCACCCACATCCCCACCCTGTTGTTTCTGGCAGTTCCTTTGCTTTTTGGTGAGATGGCCAGGGCATAATGGACAAGAAAAGGGATTTATGTTGCTCCTGGGAGAGAGAGGGGAAGAGGGAGAGCAAAAAACCTCTAAAACCTTCTTTAGACACCCCAACATACATGAGTAGAACATCTGTGAAAACAGTTGAAAGACTTGAGCTTCAAGTCATGACTTAAAGTGGATCTGGGAATTGAAGGGGCAACTTGGATTCTGCTCAAATGCGGATTTGTGTTGCATTTGATGACTCTTCCTACTGCTTGGTGTTCCTGACACTCCTATTGGTGACAAAATTCCAATGTTTTACATAGGAAGCTAGCTATTTGGACTTCAGCTATGTGACAAGAGAACCTGAAAACCAACTCTAAAGGGGCTAAAGTATATTCTGCCTTTTTAACAAATTGACCTTTTAGACCTATATG